>NW_009608800.1:0-46551 GCF_000690535.1 Cariama cristata
CCTTGTCGACGGTCGGGACTTAGTCTCTGCGCCATTTTCTTTTTCTCCTCTCTTCTGTCTGGCTTTCTCTCCTTCTCCTCCTCCCCGAGCTGCCGGAGAGGAACCTTCTATAGAGGCACCGGACAGCGATCCCTGGCCCCCAGCCCCTTCTTAACGGAGGGGAAAGCAAAGTTTTTAACTAAAATAAATCCCCAAGCTGTTTTTTTTTTATCGCAGCCTCCCTCCCCCCACTGCTCCCCGTCTCTGTTCCTTTCAGGGAATCCCTCCCTTCCCCTAAAATGAAAGGTGATTGCAACATGTTGCTCTTTAAAAGAAGCTGCTGCATCCATTTTAAGATCAGTCTTATTTCTTTCCTTGCTATTTAATTGATGTAACTTTACCTTGCTGGGTGGGGCTTTTTAATTAAAATAAATGCCCACATTAAAAAAAAAAACAACCAAACAACAGTGTAGACAATTCCAGAAAGGTAGACAGCATCACTTCAGAAAGTTTGCAAGCTAACTGTTCATTTCATTCAGAAACATTATAGGAGTCCTGTAATTTTGTATATAAGTATATATTTATATATGAATATATACACTTACATGTCTACATATATTTATATTCATATATATACACACACATAATATTATCTTTTCTAATCAACCTGATGGCTGCTAACTTTTTATGATTGTTTAATCATTTTTCTAGGAAGCAAGCTAATTGCAGTCCCCCTCTCCCCAAGTTGGTAGGTGTCAAAGTGAAGGGCTTAAGCAGAGTGGAGGGGAGTTGAGGACATCCAACCTACCTTTGTGTGTATGTGTTACTGTCACTGTTTGGGATATGTAAGGAACTCTGAGCTCTCCTCTGACTAGTTAGGCGGTTGAGGACGATATAGTGGACAATATATGGCTTATGGTTATACTGATTTTTAGCATGCTTTTCTGGGTGATGTCCATGTGCCTGGTTGCTTTGTAGGCTACTGTGTGTAAATATTTACAAATCTACCTTTGCATGCACCTTTCTTTCTGTCACTTCATTGGAATATGATTGTATGTGTGCAGTAGGAGCAGGCAGTAGCGAATATGCAGTTTTTGAACTTTTATTTCCATTCTGAATCTATAGAAGGGCTCTGTGAATAATTCTTAACAGAAAAAAGGGTGCAGTGGATTTTCCAAGAAGTGCAGGAGTGACTCTTGAAGCAACTGAAATATAAGCATGTATTTGAATGCTTGTAGCCTTCTTGTGCTGGAAAATAGTAGCTTAAGGATCATCTTTAGGGAAAAGTACTCCTTGGTAAGCTTTAGTTGTGTGCTGATGTACATAGGAGAAATGGTCCATATTTGACCTTTCCACTCCAGCTCCAGTGAACCTCTTAGAGGGATTTTTCTCCTCTGTTGTGACCATGTGCTGTTTTATTCTTTTAAGAGTTTTAGGCATACAGCACTTTAAACTCGTCCAGTTTTTATTTCTACCATGTGTTGGAGGAATTGAATACAGAAAGTCAAAGTAAGACACCTTGATGGAAAAACTGAATTCCTGGTAAATCAAGCATACCCAACAAATTCATGTCAGTGTAGGTATCAGCACCCTTTTCCTCCTACTGTAATTATTTTATGGCAGTCGTGTAACATTGTGACTGATCAGAGGCCTCGCAAATCCAAAATCCTTTTCAGCGCTGAAAGGTGCGTGTAACCCTGTTAGTTTTGTTAAGGGAATAATGCTGAATAGACACTGTCCTCTCTAACCTTGTGACCGCAACTGATCTTCCTGAAAACCTGTCACCTCTGCTTGCTCCGAGTCTTGTTTCCTCTACACAGGAGTTCTTTGCACTTCTGTGTTGCGAATTGTCACGCGTGGATCTGAGAACAGCAGTTCTCATTTAGGCATAGCGGTGAGGCTCTAGCTCTTATACTCCTGTTTTGATCCTATTTAGTGGCAAAGATTAGGAGTGGGTGATAGGAATCTCAAATACTTTTTTTTTTTCCCCCAGATGTTTAGAATTGGTTCATACTTTGATTATGGGGAGGCAGCACTTAACGGTAGAACTAAAGTCTCCTTTTAGGCTGCCTTTACTCTTTACATTTGGGGGAAGGGAAGTTTTTCTGGGGGCTGGTACTGACTCATTCTAAATGTTGAATGTACCAGCAGTAAACATTTTTGTTAATAAAGAATGTTTTGGGTGACTTCTGGATAGTGTATCAGTAATAGAGCAGCTTAAGCGCTTGGAAGCTTCCTGTTGTTACTCACATTCATATCTGGGTCAATGGCCATACTCCGGTTGTGATCACACAAGTTGTTGCAGCTGAAGAAGGTGGGTGGAGGTGGATCTGCTAGCCCATTGCAGGTCACCAAGGAGCACGCTGGTTGTAGCTGAGCACTTGGATCTGATTACACACCCGTTTCATTGATAGCAGGGTAGTGTTAGGTATGAGAGAGGATGCCAGCAGTAAATATGTGTTCCTGGCTATTTCTTGTCATTAAATAGCCAGATCACTCTAAGCAAGAGTGTCCTGGGCAAATTCCAACTTGGGTAATTGCATTCCGTCTCAATATCCAGATTCTCCCTCCTGTTTAATTTGGCCACAGTGGGTATTTTTTTCACCTTAACTGTATTTTTAGTATCAGTACGCACTGCAAAGAATTTTCCATGTTCAGTCCTAGCAGTGCCTGTTTGCGGACCATCCTGAGAACAATGTTGTGCTGAAACAGCGAGCCTTTTTTGCAGGTAACATGCTCGCAGCCTTCAGAGTTGTAGAAGGGAAGTGGTAGTCTAAAACTGTCATTTCCCAGTACAGTTTGGTCATTGAAAATGACCCCTTCTTCACAGATGTGAATGTTGAGTCACAACTGTGTACTCGGGAAGGGAATAATTCTGGTTATTTTTTTTTTTCCCCTCACTTGGTAGGGTTGCAGATCACTTCAGATGCAAAATCTGTTTGGTTTCTGTTGAGTTTTGCCTTTAAGAGCTTTGTTATTAAGGTTGAATGTAACAACCTCTTACTACTGAGGACAATGTTGAGACTAAAAGCAGTTTATCTTGACTTTCAGTTCTCCCATTGTGTTTGCAGAGTGCAGTAGATAAAAATTACTTTTGTTTGCAAAATAATCAAATTGTGTTCCAAAGCTACTAAATTCCAGCTGCTGCTGTTAGTGTCTTGGCTGTTCATCAGCCTGTGATCAGAGCTTGTGTAAAATCCAGAACTGTTCTGTGTAGAAAGTGAACACATCACCCTAAGCAGTGGGTTTTTTTCCTCTGATTGACTTGACCAATCATGTTAAGATGCAATTTGAGGCTAATATCACTGTAGTAACAGGAGTCAAATGTGAATTTGGTTGTCCAGCATCATAGAGATGGCTTCTGGAAGTCAGACGTGCTTGAAGGGAGGTGCTTTCTTTAACAGTGAAGTTTTTTTGGGGAAAAAAGTTGCCCTTGCTTCTGCAGCATCTTATCAGAAAGTGGCAGGTTTTTTATGTTGGCCTGAGTGCTCATATGGCACCTCTGTCTATATCAGGGTGAAGATATGAAGGGGAATGAGCAAGTGGGAAATTAAATTGTATAGCGAGAGTGCTGAACAAATACCTTACAAGTTGTGGAATTTCAGCACATTTTGTGTTTTGCATTAAATTAATGTTTCATGTGTGACCGAGCTGTGCACGTAAAAGGTGGGGATGATTTAAATGCTAACAAACTGAAAAGCAACATAACGGAGTTCCTTAAGATTTTTTCAATGGTTGTAAAACAGTATATCAGAGACCAGATTTGTTCCTCCTTGTTGGTGCCTTCTGGATGGGTGAGAGTTGTTTGAAAGAGAGCAGGGCGGATTCTGTCATAGGGCTCTGTGTACCTCAGCGCTGCTGTTAGAGCCGCTGTACTAAACAAACTTCATGGAGTTAGGAAGCTTGAAGGTAAACTCTTGTGCTCTGGGTCTTGTGCATATCAGGGTGAAACTGTCTTTTAAGTTCCCTGGGAGCGTGTCGTCACCAGTGCGTTTAAATGTCAAATGTTTGGCAAGAGATTCAAAATACAAAAGGTAGTTAATGGTATTTAGATGCAGATTGATATCTCTACTGAAAATTTCCTTTCCTTTTTTTGTGATACATGGAGATGTGAATCCTAAAGAATGTAATTTGTTCCAACACAAGCCTTGAGTCACTCCCTGCCTTTGCTTCCAGACTGCGGTGCTGGGTGATGAGCCTGTTTTGTAAGAAGTGCTACCCACAGCCTCAGAACAATACTTGGGGTAGTTTTAAGTCTGAAACCACATAGCTTTTTTTATTTTAGAAGTGTTTAACGTCAGACACCAATCTCTGCAAAATTTCTTAGTTTTGTTTTCGCATTGATTTTCAATATGTTCAAAGCAATCTGTTGCAGGGCTTGTAGAATATGTGTAGCTTTACTATAGGAATCTTCAGATTGTTACAAGTGAGAGTACTTTGAAGTAAATTGATCATTTACGACACTTCTCAGAAATGCAGACTCAGAAATGTAAATAAATGTAGTGTTGGTAAGCTGCTCTTAAATATCATGTGCTACATAAGTTTGCATCTATTTTCCGAGCAGTAGCCTCGGAAGGGCTTTACTAAAGACCTTGAGGTCTGTTGCGTTAATTGTTTTGCCACATTCAGCATTCAGGTTAAAACTTAATGGGTGTCTTGTGGGAGTGGGGAGTTGAATGCATTTCTGTTAGCTGTGGCCAACTTTTGTTTTTGTTAAAACTCAGCAGAATTACCTAAATGTGCTGGAAGATGTGTTTCGGGGGTTAATGGCCTGTATGCTTCCTACTTCTAGCAGATTTTCTTAAGATATTTTTCCTTTTACTACAGTGTTAAGTGATTTCTGTTATTAATATGCTATCAGGGCTACTTTGTTTACTTTGTAAAACATGAAAATTTTTTAACCAGGGAACCAACGTAAAAGTGTGGTTTTTTTACATGGCTTCACATAAATTAGACACACAGCTCATAAACATGATCGAACACAAATTCAGATTTAATTTCATTTACAACTGACTCCAGATATTTGTTGGGTAGTTCATTGAATTCCAACCTCCTTAGTTGCACTGTCAGCAGAAACTGCAATAACATGTAATTATAGCAAGCACTTAACATCTCATTGACTCAAATTCCTCTGTTAATGATTTCACTGGATTCCTGTTAAAGTAATACCTGCTGAAATAGCACAAGCCACTGCCCTATTAGAGAGAGGCTCCAGGTCAGATTCTTACTGGTGGTGTAAATCGTTGTAGTTCTGCAAAAATCAGCGGAGCTCTGACAGCGTATCTGTTTTTTTGTTATTGGACTGCAGGGATGGGCTTTAATGATACAGCGACTATTTAAGAGAAGGACAATTTAATGTAAGAAATCAGTGCAGATTTTTTCTGTGGCTTTTCGAGATGGGATAGTTTATCTTTCAGGTCTGCTTGAGCTGGTTGTGCTAATGTAATTTCTCATATCCTTGTAAGACATGCAGTCATTCAGGAATATTTATTGGCTTATTAAATCGAATTGCCTTTGCGGCTGCTAGTTTTATAGAAACTGCCCCAAGTTTTATAGAAAACCTCACACTCCAAAACATGGGAGCAAAATGCTATTTAGCATTATGTATTCCACTCCTGCGTGCAGTTTTGAAGGACTGTGTCTTAGGTTTCCAAATCTGAGAGAGGTTATTTGTTGTAGAAATTGGTGTTTATCACCTTGCTTTTCTGGGGCTGCTTCATTTGACTGAGACAGCAGCATATGACGGATATGCCCAGCCGTACCTTCTCTTCTTCTAAACAGCCGTTTAGCACTGTCAGCATTTAAATATGTATCATCATTAGATTTCAAAATGCTTCCTCCTGCTAAGAGAACAGGAGAAGGGTACAGACTTGCTGTTGTTTCAGCAGTGAGTTTGCTCTCCTGAAAGAACAGCTAGAAAATCAGTTTAAAACCCAGTTCTCAGCTACAGTAGGGTTATTCCTCTTAAATATCATTCCCAGTTACTGCTGTCCTTACTCTGCTATTAACTGTCTGCTTTAGGGAGCTCCCACTGCATGTGCTTCTCGTCACTGGTTGAACACTGGAATTAATACAGTGTTGAAGTGCAGTTCTGGGCAGAGCGGAGCGAGCCTTTTCTACTGCAGGCTCTTGCTATTTAGTAGTTCAGCTGAGCAAGTTGTAGTTAGTAGTGGTTTCCCAGTGTGTATGAGACTACAGTATTTTTAGCATAGCCTTTGTTCAAAATGTCCTGGCTGACATAAATACTAAATAGTTTCAGTGGATTTAATCAGATTTATGGTTAGAAATATTTTCATCTTGAACGCTTGCTTTTTAAACTAATGATCATAGAGTGAACTGCAGTAATATCTTCTGGTGTCACAGTGAAAGTTAGGACGTTTAGAAGGTGGCGTGAAAAGAAAGGGTGAAGTTAATTGTATTCTTGTGACCTGCAAGGCGTAAAGAGCAGTAGAAAGTTGCTGTTGGCTTTAGAAATGTGAGCATACGTGGATATTTTCAAGTTCAAATTTGATTTCTAAATTTGACTTTTGTAGCTACTCAGTTGATGAACAAGTGAGAGTTCCAGACTTGAGAATGAAAGTGGAGAGTATGGAGCTGCAGTCAGTCTTCCTGAAACTTCCTGGAGTTCTTTGAGATTAAAGTGGGATTTTGTTAAACCTTAGTCTGTGTTGCAGTGTCAGCAGGAGCGGTGATACGAAATGTAAAGTTTTGTGCCTTTTTTTGTGTCCTTGCAACAATGTTCTGGGAGGTCCTCCAGCACAACAGGTAGAGATGATACTTGATGCTTTTGGGGGAGTGGGAGACCGTGGCAACTAGTTCCCTGTTAATAGCTAATGGTAGAGATGGAGTCCTGTAAGGAGGAAAGATGAGTAGAAGAGGGACAGTGGTTCAAATAGGAATTGCCTCACAAGTTTGCTAGAGGGTTATGACAAAGTTGTAGTGATGTTTTCCATCATCTCAAGGTCTGTTTGTGTGCTAGAGTAACATTCTCTGGGTGAAAAAGCAGCTGTGGCCAGGCAGCTCTCGTGAATACTACATTTGATACTGTTGGTTCACTCTGAGGAAGTTTTCTTTGTTCATAGCTGTTACTTAAATTGCAATAGCTTCATTTGAAGATGGTTCAGTTTAGATAATTAACTTGTACTGACAGCTGGTGTGTGTTTTGAAACGGCCAGTTCCCAATACGAAGGAGTCAGAAAGACGGACAGCACTGAGCATGCTTTACTCCTGTTTTGGAAAGCTTTGGAGGTGGGGGCTGGAAAATGTCTGAAATGCATGTCTTGATGGGATGGGGGCAGTGCAGGCTCAAATACAGGAGGCATAGCAGGAAAGTTAGTGTAGGTGCTTGTCATTCAGCCTCAGCAGACAATACCTCATTAAGAAAAACAACCTGTGTCTCCACCTAAAGTACTTATATCCCTTTTTGAGTTTGAAGATGGTAACTTCTGAAATTGGGATGATTGCAGGGTAAAGAGGGATAACATCAGGCTATTGGGAAATTGTTTTGTTAGAACGCTCCTGTCAGTCTTAGAGCCAAAAGTTGCATCCCACAAAGCTTCTGATCGGTAGATCTTTTTGGATTCCTCATCAATATCTGACATGAACGTATTTGTTCATGTTCACAAGCTTACCATATGCTTTGTGCAGTTGTGAGCTGTGTGGGTGTGCATGTATGTATTTTTATCTTATACCTTCGTCAGAGAAGGATTTTTTTAGGGAGTGTTATAAAGACAATAGCTTCTTTCTCTAGCAGTATTGCAGAGTGCTGAGCTTTATGGTGTCCACCAAAAGATGAAGATTTGCTCCTTCATAATTCTGCCCAACAGAGATAGTTGCACGTTAAAGACAGATGGACATTCATGGAATGCAGTGCTGCAGCAGAGTGATTCGGCAGCTGGCTGGATCTTTCCATGACTGAAGAGAGATTGATTTCTGCCTCCGGAAAGCTTGGAGTGTACTTGTAGCTTCAAAATTTTTTAGTGATCAGTCTAGGTAACTCATCTTTGGCTAGATCATATCCGTGTCCGTTAAAGACATGCTCCCTGGTGAGGATGTACTAGCTAAGTGCCTGTTACGTCTCATCAGCTGCAGTATACAGCTGACAACCTCTTACAGACACGCAGTATTTAGCAGATAGTACAACTTTATTTGGGGGAGAAACACTCTTATGTTCTCAATGAAGGCATAGTTCCAGTTCTTCAAAATGTCCCTTTTTCTCCCATAATGCTTTTTTTCAACAATTTTCTAAAAATAAGACGCTGATGACTTTTACTACTTACTGCTCATTTTGAAATCCCAATCACTGATTTGCACACGCTTACTAATTTTTGCTGCAAGCATCTGGGACCTCAGTAGTGGAGCATTTTGCTGTGTTAGGGAATAAATGATAGGAACAAATGAAATATGAGGTCTTGTGTTCAATGTGGATAAGACTGCATACAGCTTGTCTGGTCTGAAACTGATGACAAGCACCTCCACTGATAAGACTGCATACAGCTTGTTCAGTCTGAAACCCACTGGGCTAATGCATGAGCGCTGGGTGTCTGGCTGCTCTGGCATGAGTTTTACCAAATGCTTTGTGATTTCTGAAGTGTTGGGCTCACTCCACTACTCAGTGTCTACTGCATGGTATTGGAAGTTGTCCAAGATGATGTATGGCAGTGTCTAAATGGAATAATTTTAAGAATTTTTAAGAAGACTTTTTTTAGACATTGACCAAAGATGTAGCTTCCTGGTAAGAAGTCAAGAAGATAATTAATAGGAATGGAGCAATGCCCAAGTACAGATAGCTTTGTAATTTTTCTTGGCGTTTGTCACTTACTCTGATTTGTTGCCTAACACTGCTTCTCACATGTGAGAATATGAACTTGTAGAGTGTTAACCAGAGTCTTTTTTCTTCTTTTATTTGTCACTTCTGTTCATCTCTTCAGTTTGAACAACAACGTGGTATTTTTTCCTTTGTGTGTAACACGGAATAGATGAACTGTGCTTTAGGGCCAAGGCAATGTACTTTAGTTGAACTTTTTATTGATGGCAATGTATTACTGCTTAGGGCTTATATTCCAGTATTTGAACAAGGGCCAGACTTGTCAAAGCAGCTGCTCATCTTCCTCTGAGGTTGCAATTTCTTGTTTTGGAGAGGTGGCCTAAAAAGACCTTTTAGGGGAGAAGGTGAGGGAAAAGTAGGTTCTTACTTTCTGTGTAATTTTTTTTTTCCCCTTTTGAAATATGGTAAGTGTCTGGAGGTAAAGTTGGGAGACATGTGGTGGTCTTTAACTGAAATGCAGAGATTTCTGGAGTTAGAGTAACACAAGGGTTTCTATTTTTGTGGTCTTTAAGCAGAGTTTTAGGAGGAGAAAAGTATAGATGGTGGCAGGGGACACCCTGTTACATAGCTTGTGACATGAGATGGTTTGGAGACCTGATAATGAGGTAGGAGGGCTTTCTTCCTTCATCTGCTCTGCAGTGGACGCAAGTGGTTGGAGTTCTTTCTGTCCTTAGGGAGACTGGTAGTTAAGTAAGTTGGCAATTCTTGTTGCAGCTTCTGGTTTTGTGTGGTGCTGTCTTGCCAGCTGTCAGCATAGTCTGTATTGCTTGGTGCTCTGGTCAGACTGTGTGAAGATGAAGGGTTGAATATGAGGAGAGATTCTTTTGAGGCTGAAGGTGGGAAGCACCAGGGAGGGACATTGTTACACATAGACACCATGCCTGGGATTAAGGTCCTTGTTATCATGTCCCAAGACCATATTGTTTAAATAGGCAACATAGTGGGAGAAGAGGGAGTACTATGCACTTCTCAGAGGTGGAGAAACAAGAACAGAGTGGGAGTGATTTCTTCCAGCACAGAAATAGATATAAAGCTGTCTGGCTAGGACTAAGATTCAGTTCCAACTTGGACATTTGTTTTCGATTTTTAATTTTCTCTCCAGCTGAAGACTGAAGTGGTTAGCAAAGGGTAGTACAAAAAAAAAAAAAAAAGGAGCTTCTGCAGTTTTAGCATATGTTGTAATTTGTTCTTAAATGCAGAACTCATCTCGGGAGCGAAAGTGTGCATTTTTTTCTGTGGTACTAAATTATTTCACAAATAATAAATGTTGCATGCTGGGTTTTGCAATTAGTGAAATCACTGGATTTACAGTAGGGAGATCAGTGGTTTCCTGGTCTGTGTGCAGGGTTCCAGTACCAAGTACTTTGCAGGTTAGTCTCTTGCACCATACGTGCCACCTTGGTGTGAGTGTCTCCTAACTGTGCCTTGAGCAATAGGAAGAGCATATTATGTCTTCTGCCAGTTTGTGAATGCTAGCAAGTGTGTGAGTAAGATCAATTATTGGAGAGATAAAACAGCTGGGATGGGCAGGTGCCAGTTTTAACTTGCCTAAGAAGGTACACTTACAAGTTAGACGAGCGCTCTTCATTTTAATCTAACCTTTTGGGATACCAGAAGCAGGCGCTCTTTGGAGATCCATGTGATGGCATGATTCATTGCAACACATGCAGCATGTACAAAATGGAAGGATGGAGTAGTACTAGTGATGTACTCTGAGGTTTGTACTGTAGGGTTAATGACCACCAGATGGGGAATAAAAGGCTGCCTGCTCTTCTTTTGAGGACCGAGAATGTCACTGAGGCTGTTAAAATGTGCTGTATCTGTCGTAATGCTTCGTGTGCACAGGAAACCCCTCTAAGTGTGGATTGGAGTAGGCTTTCCTTACTGGTGTTCTGCCTCGGTGCTTAGTTTTTAGCATTGGTTTTGACTGAAGATTAGGTTCCTTCAGTTTGGTAACAGTGCACCTCAGGGATAAAGAGCAAAAAGTCTTGAGTGTTTTCTGGCAGTAGAAAAAGTAAGGTGTGAGTTGTGTTCCAGTACACAAGTATAAATTGTCAGATCCTGAGACAGTAGGTTCGTGTGAACACTAATACAATGCAAGAGATGAACTCTTAACAGTGACCTTGATTAACTTCTACAGTGTTGCCCAATCCTGTTGTAGGTGTCATCTTGGTCCATCTTTTTAGTAAACAAATCCTAGCACAAATCAGAGTCAGGATATTGGTGCTGTTAACTCTGATATTTGCAAGTTGTCATACTGCAGCTGCCTAGGTGTTTGGGTTACTTGTCTTGCTCCAGCAGACTGGAACATCTCTCCAGCTGTCCAGAATATCTTTGAATGTGGATTGACATGCATTTTTCAAGAGCCTTTTTCACTGTTGCTTTCTTATATCCTCCTGTGTTCTTCTTACTCCAAGACCAGGAAGCCTCTCAGAGGAGCTAGCATCTTGTCTGAGTCATAATATCATAGCTGTGTATGTCACCTGCACTTCATTAGGGAAGCATAAGCAAGCTGTCCTTGAAATACCTGTTTTTATGAGTAGATACAGTCTTCTAATTTAAAATCTGCTGCTCTCTGGAGTTTAGTAGCTGTCATAAACAGTGTTTTTCTTTTATCATCAAGGAGGCTTATTCATCATCACTTGTATCTAAAGGAAGCTTCTGTCTAGGTTTTAGACTGTTGTATAGATGCAGAGAGGAAAGTACAGCTTGGCACTTGGTGCTCCACACTTGGCTTCTTTAGTTGTCAGCATGTGGTCTTGGGAGAGCCCAGCATAGTGTAGTTTTGTTTGCCCCAGTCCATAGCTTGTCTTGCAGTGGATGGAGACTGCAGCTAGCAATAAGCTGTCTGTCTCCATAATTTAATTTTTAAATGGAATCTTAGGCAAAAGACAGAAGCACTTGAATTGATGAGTCCATCAGTTTCTTGTTTCATAAAAGAAGATGTAAAGCTGTCATTCATTCTTCAGGCATTGCCTTCTGTGTCTAACACGTTTGCCCCTTCCTTCCTGCCCAGCCCTGTTGTTGAGACTTGTCCAGTGATGCATAATCTTCAGTTTATGGTTCTGCTGTCCATCACTGTCAAAGCATGAGCTCATCTGTGTAGACGAAAAAGTGAATTTATTGTTGAACCATACCCTGAGTTAAAATATTTTATCTTTCTCCATGTTCCTGAGTAGACTTCTCTTACAGCAGTCGTCCAGTGCGATATTTGCCTCTTTGAGGAATCTGATAGATTTTTCTTCAAAGCTACCTGTGTTGGCTTTGCACGCCAGCTAGTCTGTTCTGCATGCCGTTTAGCAAACAGGTTACACTTGATGTTGACAGCAGGGATAGCTAGTTCAGAAGAGGGATTGGATCTCCGAGGAACTAATCTGTGCTTGCGCTTTGCCCATCGCTCATCAGGGTACTTGGTTAGAATGAGAAATTATACTAACGCCCTGGCCGCATTTCCAAAGGACTGGGAGGTTTACTAAGTCTTTGTGTACTGAAGTTAAAGTCTGTAATTTTAAATGGATTCCTTTACAGAGAATGAAGCTGGGGAGCATTGTTTTGTGAAATAAGTCCCCCGTAGCTGTATTTCACAAGAACATGAAACAGTGTTCAAAACAGATGTGAGCTTCATTTCTTAAAGGCAGAATTAGTTTGTTTTTAATTCAAGTTCTTGTGTTTTTTCTCCCTTTTTGTAAATACCCGACCCATCCGCACAGGCACAGAAGCCTCATGCTCAGACTCTAATCTAGACTGAGAAACCTTAAAATCCCAAAGGGAACTCGTTAGTGTGTAGTTCAAGGAGTCCTCTTTGCATAACATCAGTGTGTTTGTGTTTTGGGAGGGCCATTGAGCTGGGGAAAGGAACCCTTCTCAGTTTCGTTTTTATAGAGAAGTCCTAGGGAAGAAGTCTACTGGCTTGCACATGGCAAATATTTACTTTTTGAATCAAGCTGAAATAAATAATGCTATTTGATTTTTTTAATTTTTTTTTTATTTGCCCCCTAGGCTGATGTTTTGTAGTGGTTTTTTGTGTGTATTAATAGTTTAATCTCAGCAGCGCTCTGGAATTAGTCTTTGGCAATTACCTCTATAGAAGAGAGTCAAAGCAACCCTCGCTTCAGTTGTTTTTCCCCAGTACTGAAAAAAGTATTTTGAAAAAAATTGTAGTACATGGACTACGAACGAGTATAATGGTGATTTTTATCATAGTTGCTTCAGAGACTGTAAGGGTGTTTTCCACTAGTTTTCAGTTCAGACAAGGTCTGGTATTCAGAAGGGCTTTCTTCTAAGCATCCATGAAGTGTTTGAAGGCTTTAAAAATGAATGCAAATTTGTGTCATTTCTAGGTCTCTCACTTCTATATTCTGAAGTGAGTGTCATTTGGTCAGCAAGTCCTGGTGACACTTGCTCAGTTCTTCGTCCCATAAGCTATTTTTTAAACCTTAACTGTCTCCTCCCCATCACTGCCAAGTATCCGAACAGTATACTATTAGGCAGTGTGGTTAGTGCTCTGCTAACTACAGGTATGTGTTTTCCCAAATCCTGTGATCTGAATGGGTTTATTTACATACAGAACTAAATTCAGATCAAATTACTTGAGGAGATTGATAATCCAAAAAGGCATCAGTACAGAAATAGGTTGTCAGGCGTCTTTGTACACTGAGAGTGAAATGTTGTTTCCTCACTACAGTTTTCCCTTGCACTTTATCAAACCAGAATTACTCTTGTGTGTCAGATGTGCATGTGGTTCATAAAACAACTTCTAATGCACTCCTTGATGGAACTTGACATGAACTGCACACTTTTCACTGTAGCAAAGTTAGATTTTTTTATTTTTTTTTTCCCTGAGAATGTGATGCTTGGTATTGGCAAATTGTCTCCATGCTTTCACTTACCAAAAAATTGCAGTTTCTGTATCAGGGTAGCTGTCTTACTGTAAAGTGATAGCAGACAAGATTCCAGTACTTATCACAGAGACTGTAGTGGCAGAAAGTATCTTGTTTTATATTTTAATCTCAAGGTAACTGGTACTTTAAAGTCTCTTGTTGTGAAAAGCTATGTTGAACTGTTTTTCTGGTCATAGTTCAACTGTCGCTGCTCAAGAGAGGATCTGTTTCACCTGTTAAGAGATGTAAACAAATGTCCATAGCAAACTAAATTGAATTTACAGCCTCTCCAAAAAATTTGGGGTATTTAGTACACCATCACTAGAAGAGAAACATTATTGTTACAAGCTGTTACTTCACTTTCCATTTTCTTAGATGTCCTTCTGCAGGGGTATCTTGAGCTGTCCATGCAGCCTGTTAGTTTTGGGGATGGCACCTGGAGCTAAATATCCCTGTCATTAGCTGATTTTCGGAATAGATTATTCGTTTTCCACTGTGCGTTAGTGAAAACTTAAGGCTCCAGTGTTTCAGTAGTGGTGCCTTTTTACATCTGAGAGTATCAGGTAAAGCTGATCATGGATTGCAGTTGTGATCACAGGAAAAAGAGGCAGTTTTTTCTGGTCTGCTAGGGACCAGAATACAGGAAGATAATTGCTAATTGTAAAACAGATCCAAGTTCAAAAATAAACTGGTGCGCTTTAGAACTTGCGAAATAGTGTCCTTCATTTGAAATTCAAAATAAATTTAAACAGATATATTGATTTGATTTTGACTCTAGTAAGAATTATAACAACCTTTTAAAAATTTGTCTCAACATGCATAAAACTGGCAGCCAAGAAACTTTTAAAAATAGATTTTCCTAGCCTTACAGTTGAATCATGTGGGAATAAATTGTCAGATTGTAAATAGTCTTAGATGTTCCTCTTGTTTCCTTTGCCTATTTCTGCTGTCAAATAATCAAGTGGAATGAAGTATTAATTTTTCCTTTGGAATACTCCTGAAGATAAGCTATATAACTTGTTTTTCTCACTTCAGGTTATGTTAAAGGGGAATAACAAAGTCTTGAATCCATATGGTTGCTTCTGTAGTGCTCATAGTTTTTCAAGCATGTTTCTAACCCTCTCACCAACCAACCTATTAAAATATTTAAATAATGTTAGGTTTCATGTTCAGAAAACTTGAAGAGTATGGAGTGTGATCATGTTGCAGCAGTTGTAAAGCAGAACTTCTGCTATGATGGAAGTCATTACTTAAGCACTTGTAGTTTGAAGTGCAGTGATAAACGAACTTTTGATGACTCTCTGCACCTGCAGTATATTTCCTTCAGTTTAAACAGCTCATTTAGTGACTGTCATAGTGGGAAGCCATTTGAAATCTGAAAAAAAAAAAGCAAGCTAACTTTTCCCACCTAGTTATTTCTGCATAGGTAAGGAAAGGACTACTCTTAAAACTGAAGAATGAGGTATCCAGAAGCAATCAATTCAGTTCCATTTTCAAGGATTATACTTGCTTTTTCTTTTAATAGACTTTAGATATAAAACAAATGGAGTAAATGTTTGTCTCCCCTTCATAAGTCTCGTTCAAGGCAGATGTGAGTTTTGTGTAAGGTGGAATCTGAAAATGTTGGCTGTGCATTTAATACCATTCTGATTGCCATCCAAAGATGCAAACTGTTAGTTAAAAAAAGAGCCAGACAAAACCAACCAAACAAAAAAACCCCAACAGAAAACTTCACCAAACTGATAATATATTGCATGGAGCTTTTTTAACTGAAAAAGTTAGAGGATGCTATTATGCATAATAAATAATCACAGCATGTTATCCTGCGTTCACAGGTTGCATTTTATATCCGGGTATCTGTATCAGTGTGCTACAGTTGCCAGCTAGTGAGACTTGACCTGGATTTAACAAAATAAACAGATTACAGGTGCATAATGAGATTAAAATCAGTGACTTAAATTAACATTTTGTGTCTACTGATGTAAATTGAAGACTTGCAGTGGAATTTGGTGCATAGTATCTTGGAGCTGTACTTACTAGTCATTTAGGTATTGCGGTAGAAGCCTTATTTTAAAACTCACTTTGAAAGCTACTGTGACCTACATTGCTGTGGTGATGCTTCTTTCTACGTCCTCTGTCCCTTCCTTTCAGAAGGCTCAGGAGTACAGTTGGAAGTGCAGAAATCTCAACGTTTACCTTTTTATTTACTTTTTTGTGTGTTTTAGCTGGAATAGGGTTTCTTCTGGTATGCAAGTTGCTGTAATGTCCTCTTAAGGCAGGGAAACTGCATTCCCTCCTTTGTCTTGAGTGGGACTTGTGACAAAGCAGACTCTGGTGATAAGATGCTTGCAGACAACCATTGGAATTAGCCTGACGTGGGTGAGCAGTCACTTAACTCACCCACAATGGGAACAGAGGTGAAATCGGGCGGTGTCCATCCAGTGCAGCCCTATACATGAAAGAAATTATTGTAGATAGGAAAAAAAACCCAAACCATCAGCTGGAATCAGTGTGGGAGTTGCTCCTACAGCGAGGAACCAGCTTGAATGTGATAAAAATAATGCAAGTGCACGGTCTTCTGAAACAAACCTCTATAAGACTTTTGGTCATGCTTCCCTCTTCAGTTCAGCTTAGTAGGCATGATATTAAATAAGTAGTAGGACAGTTGTCTGACTCCAGCATGTAAAACAGTGGTACTGCTTGGCAGAGGCGATTTAAAGCTTGTACCAACCACTTCTCTGTCTTGCAGGCTCAATTTATACTGTAATCTGAGGATTGCGGAGGCCTTGTGTTGTTCCCAAGGGTGCTACCTCTTCAAGCCTTTCCTCCCTACAGCAAGCGGGAGACCAGCACTGGCCAAAGCCATATCATGTTGTCAAGGGATGGTTAATAAAAGGCTTGGAACAAATGCCATTAGAGCCTCTCCTCTGAGGATGCTGAGCACAGCTTGTACCACTCCCGTGTGTATACACTGTGTGTGATCCTGACTGCTGACAGGAGGCTAGTCACTGACTGCTGCAAGAGAAGCATTTCAATGCAACTGCTTTCTTTTGATCCTCTGTAAAATTTTTCCTTGAGGGGAGCCCTTGTTCTGGGTCAAACCTAGGACAGTGAAACATGCCAGCCTTGTCCTCGTGTTGTTGGTGCGAATATAGGCTCTGTGTGCGCCACTGTTGAGACGTCGCTCTTGTGCTGAGGAAGTGTCAGGATTTCTGGGAGTCTTTACAAACCACTTCTTTTTAGTGAATCCAGAAATGCTAGTGATTTACACAGCCAGCAAGTGAAAATATTTTTCTAGTTGACATCATTACAGTATAATTATTCCTGACTACACAGCCGTTTTCCTGTTGGCTAGTGCAGTTTTTAGAACTGAAACTTTTCTTCTTAAGTCCCCAAATAATATCAATATCTGTATTTTTTTATATAGTTGAAGCTTCTATTATCCTCTCTAAGGACTAGGAATTATAGTTATTTGCCCCTATTTTCTCCTGATTCACCTGTCTTGAAAGTTTGCATGCAGTAAGCAGCTGTTGGCTTTGCATCACAAATTGTGTTGTTTGCACCTTTCTAATGATGGTATAAAGAGCAGTTGGAGGCGGAAAAACCTGCTGCTAGGGGCACTGACTCAGTCTACGGATGGAATACAGTACATGAAGTTCTCTCTCTGCAGTGTGAATTTGTCACAGATTGCACCAGAAGATTTTCTTTGCTCTTGACCCAGTCTACTGAAGTAACTCTCAAAGCCGTTCCCTGGGCAATTCTTTGTCAAAAATCTCCAGAAGATGATTCAGCCCACCTACCTGTGATGGCGGTGCAGGCAGGAACACAGTCACTGTGCTCCACGCTTAAGGTCTAGGCTTGATTCTGATGCTAGAGTTGACTATAAGTTGGGGTTCTCTGAGCTATGAAGCAGCCAAAGAGCAAAAGTGTCTCTGCTGTAAGCGCGCTTGGTGGCTGAGCAAAAGTGAGTGTTTCAGTCCACCCTGGCTTGCACATCCTTCATGAGAGGGGCTTGATGAAGAGCAATGTGTTGCCCTAAAAATTCTGCAGCCCAAACTGCTAGCCAAGAACTCCTTAAAGAAAAGAATTCCTGCAAACCAGAAAAATAAGGGTTAAGTGAACCATTTTACTTTAGATTGTGTTGAAGTAAGAGATAGGTTATCTTCTGCAGTCCCTGATAGTTCCGAAGTCTAAACATGACCGTAAATGTTATAATTGCCCCGCTGTAGCAAACTCTTTGGAGAACCAGGGCAGAAGGCGAGCAGAGAGGTGAGTGCCTCTGATTCTTGCACCCAAGTGACTCTGGAGTGACCCTGGGCAGTTCTTTCTGTCTTTGTCCCTGGTGCGATGCGTACGTCCCTCCGTTTGTCTCTTCCCCGGAGAAGACTGTGTGTAATGGTTCCTGTGCTAAGCCTTGGATCTGTGCTAAAGGTTGGTTGCTTTCTGACTCTGAAAATAGAATCAGTCCCTTCTGCATTATGTGTTTGAATGCCCTTAAATTTTACCTTCTTCCAGAATTTTAAACAATTTTACACTTCTGGATGCTAGACTGGTTTGTGAACAATTGTCCAGGCTTTCTCAGCAAGTCTGTCCTTCTTGCTGTGCCAGTTATATTAACTGCATCTCACACAATGGGAAGGAAATGGGTGCACATTTGGAAAAGCCTGAGATTAGGTGTCCTGTTAAAAATTGTTGGTATTAGTGGACTAAAAGATATCCACAGGGAACCTACATGTAACTACTATGTTTTTTCCCAGAACCAATTGGTAACATCTGTTTCCCCTCAGCAACATTCACTTTATATACTCCTAAGTCCTCCAGAGTCTCAGTCCTGTATATATGTGTATTAGCAAACTGGAATACAGACTTAGTTGTAAGTGTAAGAGTGTAAGGCTTTTGAAACCTGAGAGGTAACGAAGCTCAAGCTTGTTGTGGCTGTCCTTTGTTTGCTCTTACCTTTTGCATTTTGGATCTGGTTGTGATACTCAGATACAGGCAGAGCTGGTTTCGGAAAGGGTTGTTGACTGCTACAGCTGCCTGGCTTTCTACTTTTCTGTCTGTTCGGACCCCTTCACTGGCTGTGGGAAGTAATTCTGGGCTAGTTGAAGGTGGGAGGAAAGGCATAAATGCTTAGTGAAAGCAAGGCAGTTGTTGCACATGACAACAGCTAGGAGTGAAGTGAGCATATACCATATAAACTTGCACATGCTTCCAACACAGCTTTACTTCTAGAGTGCCCTGGAGCTTTTCTGAGTCCTACAGTGCTCACTGTGTGGATTTTTCCCTAGATCCTGTTCTCAGCCTCATCCTGGCCTCCTGATGTGCAGAGATGTGAGGGGCCATGGCTTTTGAAACTTGAGGCAAAACTGTATCTTGGGTTTTGCTGCTTCTTTAAAGATGTACATGCAGCACATACCTTTGTTTATTCATATGAGTTTCGGCTCATAAAGCAACAAGAAAGAATGGCTGAAACTATTTCTACCCCGGGAAAGAAGGGAGAAGTGTTAGTATGCAAGGTACTCAAATTCTGAGTGGAGGAGGCTGTGGAAAGTAAGTACTTCTACTCATAAAAGAGTGTAGCCTTGTAAGAATAAGTATCACTATGGACAGCAACAGGGTTGCTCTTACCTTGTTTCCTTAAGAGACTTACTCTGGACTTGCCTCTGTTCCATGCCAGCACAGCAGCGTCTTAAGCTGTATACTGATGCTGGTCATTTCCCTGAACTTGCTGTTCTGTTTTATTCTGCTTTGTTAGTGGAAACAGGCTAATGGGTTTTGGTCTCTGACTCATTTATACAACTACAGGAGAATGTTTTACATCTTGGGAATCCCTGAAAACACATGTTTCTGTTCACATTGAACTTTTTTTGGTTTTGAATGGAAATAATGGATTGAAATTTCATTGTTGCCTCTCGGTTGGGAGCCCTTTGGCATATGTAAGAAGCAGCTATTAATTTAGCTTTTCTGTACTGATCAAACATGTGTTTTTGTGCTTTATAAGGCTTCCTCAGCTTTGTCCTTTGTGTAGTACCATCTACTGCAATTCTACTTACAGTGATTTTATGCATTTGTTAACACAGCAACTAAGATCTGCTGCAGAGTAGGCATATGTGAATGTGCCACCTCTTTCAGAAGAGATCATGTAAAAGGGACTGACAGGTCATTAAACTTGCTGCTACTGTCTACACTGTTAATTGTTTTGCTGCAAAATGTTTGCAGTGTAGCAGTTTCTTAGGGTCAGCATCCCTTTTACCATATAGCTATCTCAATTACTTAAGCATTAATTATCCACAGAGTATTAGGTACTTCCCCTGCAGGTGGAAAAAATGAAGTGCACAGAAAATCCAATGTGGCTGATAAAAAGTTTGAAGAGATGTTCAAAATGTGCACTAAAGAGTATCTGTCCTTCTCTTTCTGAATAGGCTCTTGCAGCATGTCTTGCTTACCTACACAGCTTCTGCAGGTTGATTTAGACTGATGAAATGGCAGCAATGACATTTGCTTCAGGTTGACTTCATGTCCCAGAGGCTTCAGTGACACAAGATAGGAGTGATCAGTCGGTGTTTTTTTCTGGCCTCCTTAACCTATCCATGGTAAGCTTTTGAAGTTTGGAACAGATAAATGAGTATACAGCTTAAGTTGTGGACTTGGTCCTGTGCCCACCATGCGCTCTCATTGTTAGCAGTTCTGTCACGTTGTTTACCTCTTTTCCTTAGATTGAAGTTGCCCCGGGGTTTCGGTGGAGCAGAAGGTGCGTTGATCTTGTTTTGCAAACTTTGTGCTTTTAAAAAGCTGGTAAGATCCTTGCTTGCATAGTAAAACTTTGCTGGAAAGTAAGTGGAGCTTCTCAAGAAGTTGGTAGGAGCTATTCTAAAGGACAGAGAATGGCTGGAGACAGTTCTTTTATCTGTCTGCCTATCTCTAGTCCCCTGTCAAGATTCATCACCAAGTCATTCCACAGCAAGGAAACTGGGCTTTCAAATTACAAGATTAATGAAGAATGCGGTAACTAAGGGGTCTGTCTTGTTCTGAAGCCAAGTTTCCCAGCACGGTCCTTTTAAGGAAAAAGATATAATATCTGTCTGTCCCTGTAGTATCTTTTGCCTGAAGTAACTGCTGAAGTGTGGAAAGGGGTTGTAAGGTCATTGGTTTTACTCTGTTTCGATAGAAAGTACTAAATTTTTGAGCTTTGGCAGAATTGGATACCATGTGGTGTGGTCAGTTCTGGCTCAGCCCAGGAGGAGTTTTGTCTCAGAGTAGGTGTAGCCTGGGAAATAGGTTGACTCAAATTTATTCAGTGATGGTGCGTTTCTTCATTTGAACCCTTAGAAAAAGGAAGAATGCGCTCCGGTGGAGTCTTACTTTTAGCAATAAAGTTCCTGCCTTGGAAAGGGTAACCTGTTTGGTTATTCTGCTGTACTTTTCTAGGCTCCATTTTCATGAAGGTTTAACCCTTTTTTTCCCCCTCTTTCTTCCCTTGTACAATTGAAAAATAAATGACTGAGGATCTAAGCTTCACAACCAAGAGCTACTTTGTGTGTTCTCCTTGTGCTTAGTCAAAATTAATTTAGTTGTTTCACTGTAAACTATAAGACTCGGATTTTATTCTGGTTTATGGAGGGAAACAGCGAGCACTGTGTTGAAGTGTCAGCCTCCCTGAACGGATGCATCTGACTCAGTGATGCACCTGAAGTGAAATAAGTTTGATAGCACAGTAATTGTTCTTCATTTGGATTTGACTTCAAGAAGTATTTTAAGGATTTAGAAATAGATTTCTGTAGCAATGTTGATTGTGGAGGTGTCTTTCAACACTGTTAAAGAGCTGCCTGTCAAGTTGCTTTTGAAAGATATATCTGTGCCATTAAGTATGGCACTTCAAATGAGGAAGCAGAAGCTCAGCAGTCTTTTTTCAGTATTATTGTAGTTTCTTTCCTTTCTTGACACCTACTGAAAACCCAGGTCCTGCTTCTTTTACTGAATTTCATGCTTAGGTTATGGGGGACTCAAATCATGGTCTCGGTGTTTCAGTCACTCTCATTTCAGGATTCCTAATGTTTTGCAGTCAGCTATTGGAGAAATGAAACTGCACAGCAAACAGACCTGCAATACCTTTCCAGGGTAAATGTTTTATGTGTATTCTGTAGTTGTGTAAATAGGGCCATTAGGCCAGCAAGTGACATACTCAGTTTCACATGGGAAGTGTATTTTAGATTATGGTTTTCTGCTCCAGTGTATCATCCACAATACCATCATCTCTGAACAATGCCTTCTGGGTACGTTTTTCTACTTATGACACTTCTAGTTGTATATAGATGTTTTCCAGTTTCTGTGTCCTTCATACCTACAGTTCTGTTTTCTTTCAGTCTGCCCTGCTTTATTGGGAAAGGTGGTGTCTCCAGTATCTGGACATAGTTCTCTTTTCTGCCCAGTAGCTTTTCCTCCCCTCTTTTTGGGCAACAGCAATGGCAGTCCATGTAAACAAACTCTAGAGACAGTGTGTAATCGATTAGTGGAACACCATGGTCATACTGTGACTTCCTCCAACCGGAATACAAATATTTTAGAAAAGTTTAAACCTCTTCCAGACTGGTTAGGTGGGATTCTTGTACGTGCCTGTAAAATTGTTAAATCAAAACTTGTGAAGTCTGACTAGTCCAAAGTCATAACCTGTCTAACATTGAGGATCCTGATCTGCTGTGCCTCAGAGCATGCCACTCTCTGCATATTGCTCTCACATGTTGCTCTTCTGAGCCATACAGGGTCTGCAAATGGGCTTTTTCATCTCTGCATAGTAGTTGCTTTCTCAGATGAACAGTTTATAAATTGACCAAAACCTCACAGAGCAACCTTCACATGTGGGATTACAGTTGCCTGTTTGGGTAATCTGCTAACCTAGTCACTAGTCATGTTAAAGATCTTGGATAATCACTAAGTGTTAGTCTTTCTACTTGCTGATAAACCATTTTGATCAGATGCCTAAGGCAAAAGTACATGTTCTTTGCCAGGAATACGAAGAGTAGTTTGGACACCTTTGAACTACATTCACATGTTTGAACATTCGTAGCCCTTCTTGGCATCATTTCAGCAATTGAACCTTGATAATTTTAATAGTAGTCTTTTTATACCCAACATACTACTTTCAGAGTTTTAATTTCTTATATATAACAAGTGATAAAACTTGAGTAACTTGAAAGTAAGGGGCCTTTTTCTGATAATCTGCAGTTTTAAGACGACTACTTTTGAGGAGAGCCTGTGGGAGAGGGCAAAAAAAAAAAATCAGTAAAATTGTTTCATTTAAGTCATACAGAGTCTTTTTGCTTTGCTTACTTTTGCATCACAACAGGTGAGAAGGAAATCAGCCTAAATAGGAAGAAAGCTTCAGTTGTGGAGTGCATGGTCTAATATGGAGGTGGTGTTTCAGCTGAGAAGGGACTAACCATTTCTCAAGTGACAGGAAGGCTCATGAGAAGTTTTTGAACTTGACCAGCTTTTAAACCTAACCCAGTGTTACTGAATTACCTCCCTTTCAGCTGCATAATTTAGCAGTGGAACTGGAGAAGTCTTTTTTTAAGACTTTCTCCTCCTTTCCAGAGCAGAGGCTTAAAAGACCCTGCTAGTTTCATGAGCTTCTTGCTCATGCTTCTGGTTTTGGATGGCTGAATGTACCAGACCAGTGATCCTGAAAAAGTCTTCAGAGCTTGTATGCTTCTCTTGTAACAAATAACTAATATTGAGGCATTGGACTTAAATTTGGGCAGAAATTTGAGCCGATATCTGAAGCAGAAGTGTTACTGGAGTAACAAGTTAAGAATGTTTTTCTTGGGTGGTAATGTGATGAATTTTTCATGCTGTGTCTTCAGATTTGGGCACAGATTTCAGTCGCAAGAATCAAGTAAGCTTAAATCGCCTTTCTGGACACCAGTGTAGAGAAGCATTGAGATGAGGCTTCGAACAGATAAGATATACCATACATACAAGTTGAGGTATTTCTAGGCTGTCTAATCAAATGAGAAGCAATTGGGGTGTTGCTGGAACCAGAAGGAAAATGCAAAAAGTCCTTATCCCCAGATCCTGGTAAAACAACATGAAAAAACAAAGACTGCTGGCAGAAACCTTTCTGTAAGCAGGTTAATGAGGTATTCAGATTGTACCCACAAAAACTTAATGAGAACCAAAAGACAGCAAATATGGAAGGCTAATAGATTTATCTGGAAAAAGACACTGTCGATCAGAAATTTAGGTTACCAGGTGTTAATTTGGCAGCTATCTCAATAAAGAGATTCTAATGCAAAATTATGAAAATGGGATAAAATGGAAGTAAGATCAAAGTGGGAGTGGGATAAAATGGCATCTGTAGCATCCTGTATCATGTGCCAATGATATTCTCTAAATCTTATTGATAGCTGTACTGATTGGGCATACAGGAACTTATGCTCCTCTCCGATTTCAGTATTTTATTAGAAAAGCTGCTGTCAAAACTGAAATATTAATGTAGGAAGTAGGCCTACTTCCTGTGATTGTGATATGCAAGTAATCTTTTGGGGGGGGAAGGGGTATGGAGAAGGGCATTCAAAAGTGTTTTAAAAGCAAATGACTTTGTCTCATGAATTAAAACAGTATAGTTCCACATAATTGTTGTGTTACCAGACTGATGATCTGTTAAGCCAGAGGCTGTTCTCCTTACAAAAGGAGACTGCTCACCTTTGCTGTCCGTTGGTACTCTTCCTCTCCAGGTGGCAACTGCCTGCTGGAGGAAGGCTTTCTCCTACTTCATCTCTGTTCTTGTCATGCTGTAGTTAGAGATGCCTAGCCTTTTACAGCTCTGTTCCTGGATAAAAAGTAAAACTGCACTGTTCCAGTAATACGTGTATACAAGTATTGCAAATAGGGTTATGACTCAGCCTTTCCCCAGACACTTAGCGGTGGCACGAAGATGGGGGGCGGGAGGAGGAACAAAACAGAGCCACAGACCAAAAGTGCTTAGAATTTCCCATCCTTAAATCAGGCATCCTTGTAATTAAACAGAGTTGAAAGATGAATCAACGTACAAAAATGCAGAGCTGCTCGTGATTGTTGGAAGTACAGGGGGAATGGCAGGAATAGTACGGGGACTGCGGTAATCTTTTGGAGACATACCAGGCTCAGCGTTAACAGACAGAGATCCAGTGCCAGAGACATGAAGCGTTCTAGAACAGAAGAGATGCCAAAAGCTCTGTTTGGGTTAGAGGATACTGAAGGGAGAGCCTTAGGGGTAATGGATCCTTGCCCAGTGAGCATAACCCCTGTCCCCACTGTAACCTTGATGCTGGAGAGAGACTTTTCAATTTCTGAAACCTTTAAATATCACATGAGCTTTTGGGGGTTTGAACTTTGCTCAGAGTAGACAGTGGATTTTGCTAATGCTCTTGGAGAAGGAGTAGTATTTATCGCCTTGTTTAGTGTTGGAGGGAGCAGACATACTTAATGGAAGATATAAAAGGCAGGAAACAAATCTGAATGTGTGATAATGTCTGACCTCATTCTGTAGCTCATGTGAGGCTGGACTTAGTCAACTGCTAATCAGCTGCAAGCTGGGAGAGAGTTACTGGAGGCTGGAAGATTCTTCTAGGAATCAATATGCTAAATATATCAAAGAAGATATGTTACAGACAGGAACGTTTCCATTGATTCCTTCTGTGTTGATGAGGTTTGGTGCAAGGTGGCCCACTGTGTCTTGAAAGTTTTGTTCCCGATGTGGTCATCTGTTGCCTGTGTAATTCAATTGGAGATGATGCTGTGTTGGTTGTGAAGTGGGTATGCAAACTGGAGTGAAATGGCTGAACGTGTTTCATGTTAGCCACCGAATAACCATCAACTTGGACTCCTAGATAAAGCCAATCTGGAGCAAAGCATTTTTGTGTGATATGCCAAAAAAAGAATTCCGTCCTTTTTAATGACCCAGTCTACTGAAATTCATTCCGCTCCACCCTCAAGAACAACAAAAAGAGACCAGGAGCTTTAATGCTTTCTGAAGACATACATATGGTAGCTCAAGACTATTTAACAAACTCTTTTGAAGCCTTCATTCTTATCCTGCCTCATGGCATTGTGTCAGAAAGCAACACCATTGAGTCTGAATGCTAGGCAAATATTCCAGAATCATTTCATTCTTAGGAGACGTGTCTGGGAGGTAGTACACTTACCTCCATGGAAGTACTGAATATAAAATGTTGGCCAGTGTGAAAGGCCAAGTACCTGTCCAGCCTTGACTGCCCTTGGGTGAAAGCTTTCCTCCCAGTTTTTCCCTTCTGCTTTCAAGACCATGCGCACAACCTCCTGTTCCCCAGCCGCTTTGGCCTGCCTTTTAGCCGGAATACCTCCATGAAAGGCGTTCTTGCTGGAAATCCTTTGGTAGATGGCAAAGGAAAGCTGAGCAGTGACAAATACTAGCAAGCAGAGCCAGTTTAACTGGTCAGGCACTTTTTTTGCTGCTGTACTAGGCTTTAATTGTCTGAAAATACGAAATCATTGTAAGCAGTGCAGAGGATTGAGGAAATGGATGTCTGACGCCAGCATTTCCAGGGTATAGCCCTGGAACTACTTTTCAAGAGCAAATATTAATTTCAAGTAGAAAGCATGGGTCGGCTGGAAGGGAATCTAGTGATGAAGGTAAAACACTGTTCTGTTTTGCGCTTTTTTTTTAATAATCTTGTGGTTCTAAGTGCTGAAGAGAATAGCATTGAGCTCAGTTGCACATGTTTTCCATCGATTGGTTGGTAGAAAAAAATTGACTCTATGTTGGTATGTGCCTCCTTAAAAAGCGAGTATGTTATAAAATGAATGTACATAGTTCTATGTATAGCAACATGATGGTTTTTCTAGCAATTTACCTATTCATCAAATGTAAATAGATGGCTGTTCACTTCAACCGGTGCTTTAGGAATCAGTGAGTAAACTCTCTGTGGAATAAAACCCAGGCAGTTTGCAAACAGCCTGAGCTTCCAGCTACTGGCTAAACTGAAGAATCGTGAGTGTGAAATGCACTGCGAAAACATTTTTGCCAGTGAAATGTGTGTTGTCCTGGTGGGAAGAAGGGTACTGAGAAATTGCTTCTTGACAGTTCAGAGAGTGTAGGTGTCCGGTCCCCACACAGTTTGCCAAAGATGCGTGCAAAGCTCTGCCTGCTGTGAAATAGATTTTGCTGTTTAGGTACTTGAAAACTCTTAGGTGTTTTATGCTGTAACACCAAATGTTCCACATAACCTGCCATGTGCCTGTATATCAAAATATAGAAAACTAAATCTTGTGCTTTAAATGTATATACTGTATATACCAAAGCACTAGGAAGTGTCACCAAGTTCAGGAGGATCGAGGAAGGATGCAGAAGGCAAGTCGGAGGCTTGAATGTCAGCATTTGTATGTTGTTTTATGTTGTCTTACTGCAGGTATCTGAAACCAATATCTGAAGTTATGGAAAGCAATAGATTTTTTTCATATTCTATGGAAGTATGACTGTGGGTATGTTTCCACTAAAACCAGTTGAATGTTCTGAGGTTTATAAGAGCTGCTGTCAGTTAAGGAGAAAAATGAATTTGTGGCGAAAGACTTGGAGTCAGGAGGATGAGGCTTGTTCCTGGCTCTGCAATGCATTTCCCATGTGACTGAAAAATCACAAAATGCTTTTGTTGTAGTTTCCTGTTCTTCTATCCTGCAAGGATAGAAGGCTTTTTAGAGGCACGGTAACATCTTTACAATTAATTAAGTGTTAATACCTTACATCCAAGATCTCTGGTGGAAAATCTGGTGTTATTATCTGAAAACAGTTGCCAAAGTCAGGACAGCCTTTTAAGTATCCTGAGGAGCTAGCTTAATTTTAGTTGCTTTGAGAAGTATGTTAAAAACCAAACCAAACCTGGGTGGAGTCCTTGGGTATGCACACATTCTTGCCAACATTAAATCACCTTGACTGTAAATGATAGTGACTTTTGAGGTGGGTTTGAGGTGCTAGTTCAGCTTCAGCTCCTTTTTCATCTACTTACAAAGAACATTTAAGAACTTAAAGATGCTTGTAGATGAGTTTGTTTACAATTCAACTATGTTGGTCTTTTTGTGTGCTGGATCTGTTTCCTTGGTGCTTTAAAGGACTTAACTGTACAGTACAGTTGTCACTGAGGATGGGAAATGTCACTTGGAGTAGAAATTGGTACCAGTAAAATTACTGTGTTCATGTAAATTTACCTGAGTGCCATCTCCCATTTCTGACCTGTCACTTAATTTGGACCAGTCCTAACCTGTGTAGGTGGGTTACCACCAGCACATACTCATTACAGCTGTCATGTTGGATTTTCTTGGTGGGGCTATTATCAGAGGGAGGTAAGTGTCTCCTGCAGAAGAGAAGCATGAGGAGAGACCTGCTAGTCCTCTTTTCTTTTCACCTTTTCTTTTCGTCTTCCCTCATTACTCCCCTTTTCCCTTGCTGTGTGCCTGTCATGTCATCCACAGGTAGGGATAAGAATAAGATTATTTTATTTTGGGGGAGGGCTGCTTCATCTAGACCAGATACTTGTGGAAGTAGCAGTCTAAATTGTAGGATTCAGCGGGCCTAACATTTCAGCTTTATGCTCTGTTCCTGTGTCCTTGTAATGTATTTGACACAAAATACTTACAGGCATAGGAAGCTAGGTTTCCCATCTGCCAAATAAGATTGAACTTGCTATAGCCATACTTACCTATTTTAATAAGAAGAGTTGCATTTCTTCAGGGTCGGTAAAGTATTTAAAGGCCAGTGAACTAAGGACCATATAAATGCAGCTGTTGCCAAGAGGAACTAACTTGTGCTGCAGGAACAATGAATCTATTTAGGACCTCTGAAACTTAAGATTTTTGTTACACAATTTGAGTCACAGAAAATACTAGTATGGGGTGGGGAGAAATACAGAGATTCATGAGGGGAGGTGTGGAGTTTTCTCCCAACTTCATTTCTTAATTTTTTTTTTGCCTCTCTGCTTGCAGATTCTCACAAACACAAAGATAAACACAAAGACCGAGAACACCGGCACAAAGAACACAAGAAGGACAAAGAAAAAGACCGGGAAAAGTCCAAGCACAGTAATAGGTGAGGAAAAAGTCAATGAAGTCCTCATAGGCTAAAACACCATTGCACATGCAGTCTTACAAGAATTACTCTGATAATATGCAAGGATGGAATTGCTGCGGTTTTAGCGTGGTTTATATGAGTGTAGGTGCTTCAAGATTAACTTTTGTCATTGCCTGCATTTCCATATCGGTAGCTGCGGTAGTGTGTCTTGCAAATGTGAGCCAAATACTAATGTATAAAAGATTGTTGTATCTTAGTGTTATTAAAGCCATTGAAAACTAGTTTAAGCCCACCTTCATGAAGATTGATCAGTTTTGTTCGTAATCTTTTTTTGTGTGTAGTTCCAATTGTTTGTCAGAAATGTGGAGCACTCTGGAGTGTTGGTATAAACCCCACTGTTTTAGCATAGGTGAACCTGATGTGACTACTAAGCCTCCTAATAATTAGAAGTGTCTGGAAAGATGATCCCCCAGAGTGATGGTGATGTCCTTGGCCTGCTACCACAATGGCAGAATTTTCAACACTGTGAGGCAGTGTTACGAACTTCTGCTGGTTTAGATGTTGAATTTGAAAGGATTGCATGCTGTTTTGTCTGATGTGATTGATACACACTACACTGCCACTATATAGAGAAGGTGTTTCATGCCAGTCATCTGCCACATCATCCGCACTGAACATAAACATTTATTTACTCTGTGATGACCTGTAGCTCTTGAGGTGGTGGTGAATTCTGTGGTCCAGCTGATACCCTAGCCCAGGCTGTTAAGTGCAAGAACCAGGATATGCAGGTCTGTCTGTGGTGATTTGGTGTGATGGAGCACAGGGCAAGTAAATCACACACAGGATGTTACTCAGAAAAGCTTTCCTAGTTGTAACTCCTGACATGCAAATAGCACGGAGCCTACATTGACAATGAAACTTGCACAAAATGGTCCCTGGAGAGTTAAGTTTCTGTTGTGACACTTGGTGAATGGCAGATAATGTTCATGCTATGGCCAATTAACTAATTGCTGTGCAACTGTGATAATCTAAAAATGGATAAAAAAAGCTTGTGTTAACACTGCTTTCTATTAAAAAGAAACGTGGAAAGGAGAAGAGAGTCGGTGCTGAGCAGTGGGTTTTATTGGGGTTGTGCTTTATTTGAGTTTTCTGTGACCTTTTGAGAAGTTACACAACCTTACTGTTCCATAATATGTTGTTTCTTTTTATTGGAAGTAAATAGTTGACTTGGGGGGGGGAGCGGAATCTAGGCCAAATAACTTGCAGCATTTACTGGCTTCCACAGCAAAGGTTCTTTGCGGACATATCTATATTGCCTTGATTTCTGAATTTCATTTTTCTGATCTTCAAGCTTGCACCCCAAAATCGACTGTCTCACATTTCCAAATGTTCATTGCTTCACTTGAAAATCCGTTCTCCTGCAATCTTACCAAAGTACACCCTGTTGTAAGGAGTAATGTGAGCACTATCTTAATGCTAATTTCCAGAATTCATTAATGATTTGACCTTATTTGTGTAGGAGTTGGAAATGCTCAGCATATTTTCAACTGCAAGAACTAATTGTGGCTTATAACTTGAAGCTGCATGCTACTGTTTGTGTAAACAATAAATACCAAAACAGTGGAAAGGAGATAAGAATGGCTAATATGTTTTGTGAGGTGTAGCTCATGAGATATGTAATCATGGTTTATCTTGAAGTAATTCCTTCCTCCCTACAGTGTTGCCTTGAAATCCCTGTGAGAAAGGCATCACATTTTCTAGACACTGTGCCTAAAAGCTTCCAGTCACTTTCATTTATCTGAAGTAAATATTTGTTTGTCCTGCGAGCACAATATACTGGGTCTTTGAGTCCCATAATAGGGTACACCTGTGTGGATGGCATGACTGAGTGCATGCATGTGCAGGGGTTTTGTTCAAGGTGTGTTTTGGGGAGAGATGACATAATACTGCTTTGCTCCTCAGGCCCCACTCAGGGACTTCACTTCCCCAGGCTGAGTGCACAGCTTGCAAAAGTTTTCTATAGTGTGTTTTCTGCCTTTCAAAACTGCCACCTTAAAAATGACTGTATTATAGTGCTGAATCATGAGGTCTGGTATTGAAGGTGATACTCGGGGAAGATAATGTACGCGGGCACATGTGCAGTGCTCTGGTTGGATCGCTGCTCCAGGAGTGCTCTAAAATCTTCACTGCCCCGTCCACATGCAGTCATGCATGGGGTACGTGGCTGCTTGCTCTGTAAAGCTCGCTGACTTATAACACAAACTTTTTAGAAATAACTGACCTCATAATTGAAATTTAAGCGTTTCTTCCCTAAATCCTTTGGTTCAGCTGTCATCCACATAATTCAATAAATGTAAGTTGTGTCTGTGAGCATTAGATTTTAGGTGACCGTTGTCTTGTGAAGGAGATAGCTCGGCAGCTCGCAACATGGGGGTGGAGGTAGAGGAAGATCTGTGGTGGGCAGAGAATTGCTTAGAGAGGAGCTGCTGGAGGGACCTTGATGGAGCATGTGCTTGTGGCCAGGCGACTGCCAAGTGTTCACATGGAAGGTGTGAATCCAAGGATGGCAGAGGCCAGACTGGTCAGTTATGGGACAGGACAGGGAAGGACTGAAGCAAGCTGAGTCTCAGTTCGGGCTTTGTTACTACAGTCTCCGTACCAAAATACTTTCCTGGACAGAGCCAAGATGAACAGAGAAGTCTGAATTTTGGGATTGCCTGTGTGGCTGTCTGGTGTCCATCACTATTGTGGTGCTGAGCAGATGGGTTGCACTGGGGAGGGGGCATTTGATGGCTTTTCTGTTTTTAATAGCTTTTAATTGTACCAGCAGTGGGAGGGAAGGAAATTGCTTTATGGGGAAATACTGGAGAATTGTCCTCTTCCAAAAGGGTGCTTAGTTGTGATACAAGAAGACCCAAAGCAAAATCACTCTTGGGAGAAGAAGAGTGAGGGCTCTGCGATTGCCTGCAATTCATTAGTTTTGAAAATCTTGGCTTAGGCCTTTGTGATAAAGCCATCTGAAGGGCTGGTTCTAGGTCCCATAATTTTGATACTTGGTTGCCATGGCCGTCACTGCTGAAGAAGATTCCTCATGCAGATGTGTATATGCAAGTGGAAAAAGTGCATAGTTGACTGTGCACTTACTAAACACAGATACTATTTTTTTCAACCCATTTGCTGCTTCAGCAAAGTGTTTTCTTGACACTGAGTTGGTAAATGTCCATCTTCCCTGGTGTCAGTCGCTTGTTCGTGCAGGCTAACTGAAAGGTGTTGCAGTTTTAGATTTTTAGCAAATGGGTTCAAAAGCCATAGAAACTCTTGGCTTGGAGGATTTTCAAACAGGTTAGAAAATTCTGTTTCCAAGCTTTTCAAGTATGCAGCTAGGAGAGTTTTTCTCAGTGACCCACTTGCATCAGTTTTGGCAACAAAATCGCGATCTGTTTTCATGATCCTCTCTCAGTAGCATGAGTTTTTTCAAAAAGCAGTTACTTTCTCACCGGTTGTTCAAATGGCACCTTCACCTTGAAGGGGCACCTTAAGTGTGTTTATTTTTTGGATAATATCTGCTAGGTAGCATGCTACTGACAGCAACTGGTCATCAGCAAGTTTGCAATGTGTGTCTTTTTGTAAAAGAAAACTCCACTTTAAGTTCTACAGCTTTTCTAAGCCCTTTGTAGCCAGATACCACATAGAGCTTTACTGTTTATGAGAGGTTTTCATGGTCACTCCCTTTCTCTTTACAACTTGTAAAGGCTCTACTGGATTGAAGGTCTCGTTTTTATAAACAAAGGTGGCAAAGCGCCCTTTCCAAACCCAGCCTTGCAGCAGTGCCACCGTGTTACTGTCCCTCCGCTGTGACCATCCAGCACCTCCCATCTGCAGCAAAAACATCAGCAGGGGACCACAGCAGACCTCTGAGAGCCTCTGCCCTGCTCAGGATTGTGATAGCCATTTTGATAGGGGATATTTCTTCACCAAAGAATTTTAAAGAAACAAAACCTGCCTGTTTGTCAAAGGAGAAACTTCAGTACAATGAATAACAAGTGAAAAATAGCCACTACTCTATTAGAAATTAAACAAAGAATTTCCAAGATAACAAGACTGTGGGATTTTCCAATGTTTTTTACCTGTGTGGGGAATTTTTAAAGCACTTGGTAAAAACCTATCACCTGTTGCTAAAATTGAAAATGAATCCTTTAGAAAAGTTTATCTTAGATTAATTGCATGTAAATCTTCGGAAAGTCCATTCTGCATTTCAGGAAAGCTGCTGTGTTATTGCAAAAGATGTGCTGTATCTTCGATAATTCTCAAAGAGGTTGAATGGTGCTTTAGCAGAAATCCAAGCCATTGTTGTTGGTGAAACTTGGGTTTGTACCTCCGTGGCATTTTATACAGAGTGTATGGAGAGTCCCCCTGATTGCATTCTGAGCAACACAGTACTGCATTGGACATTATACACAATTAGGAGCATTGTCTGGTTGTGTTTGAAGCAGATCATTTTTATGTCTGTCTGTAATAGTTTGACAATTTAATTTCCTGCCCTGTACTTAAAAAAAGGCTTTTAAAATAAAACCTGCATCAAGAAGGCAGAACAACTCCAGTGCAGGAGAATGTATGTTTCCTGTATCCAGACTTTGAAGGATCTAAACTGCCAAGATAAGTCTCAGAAATACCTAAAATAGATAATTTTGATTTCATATGGCAGAAGTGTGTGGAGTGGTATGTAGAACTTCTCAATTTTGCTTCTTGCTTTCCTCATCTCCCACTCACAAGATGACACTTCTGTATGTTAACCACTCATTTACAGCTGTAGTAAACTGGGAGAGAACATTTGTATGCCTCACATCTTCTTCGTCACCCCTCAAGGAAAGAAAATGCAAAGCCCACTTAAGAAAAATCCATATCAAAGAATAAATCCACATCGCTATCAAGTAATCTGTCAAGCAAAGTGTTTTCTTTTGCTCCTTTTCTCAGCCCTCTACTTCCCAATCCCCAAAAGAAAATCTAATACACACCCATTAAATATAAATGTCAGTAGTTAAAAAAAAAAAACCAAACACAAAATGAAACAAATCTGATGTGGCAATAGGTTTCTGATCTGTGGGAGATGAGCGTTTCAAACGAGTAGACCATATAAGACAATGAAATAATGGGTCCTTCAAAGGAGCAAGACTTGTTAGAGGTTGGTTTGGAAGTGTTCGCAGTAATGAGTGTCTTTCTGCCAGGTGTCTTGGGCTTTGTGCATGGAGTGTGGGCTGCCAGTAGTCTGAAGAGTGCAGAAATGGCTGTGACAGGGAATGGGAGTAAAGAGGCTGCTCTTGCAGCACTGCTCCGTGTTGTCAATGTGACAAGCATCTGAGCCGCAGGAAGAAAAATCTTCTGTCAGATTGCATATTTCCTCCGTTTACTAAATCTCTTGTGATCACAGCTTGAGATGAACAGAAGCATAGAACACATAAGGGATTTATAGACCTGATCTTCACTGGCATCTTCTAAGTTTTATGGTTTTGCTAGGAAAAACACAGATTCCAGGCATTTGTTAGTCATGAATGAAGATAAATTTCAGTTCAGACTTCTTGCACACCTCCTCTGATTTATTATGTGACCCCGAACTGCTAAGAATTCTGCGTGTTGCAGGCAGGAGGAGGCAGGGATATCTGACATAGGGGAAAAAGCAATTTAAAAAAAAAAAAGATTTCAGCACCTTCTGTTCCCTAGCGTGGGTGGTTTTGGTTTTATTCCCCGTTTGAGTGCACAGTTCACCTTGATCAGCTTTCTAATGTGACACTGCCTTCTAGTAGTAAAAAATTTTTATTTTTTGTTTAGTGGTATACCTGATTCTTGCACAGCCATAGGAAGTGCATGGTAAGCCTGATCCTTGTCTCAATGTGCGAATATTGTTCTACTTTTTGATACTTTTATCAGCTGTTGATTAGTCCAGCTTTTTATCTTGTTCCTCTTGCTGAAGGCTTGATCTATTATCTGTGAAAACTGGTGAAAAGACTCCTTTCAACTCTGGGAAAAGCGGTTTCAGGGGTTTTGTATTGTATTGTTGAAATCCCAGCAGAACCATTGGGGCTCACGTGTTCATTCCCTGTAATACCATATGATAACCCTCTAACAGTGAGCATAAAATACTGCAAGCCAGCTGAAAACTTGTCCTTCACTGATGTGCTTTCTGTTTCTGAAATGCTCCCTGCACAGTCAGCCGTTCCTTGGTATGCGTTAGTCTGATAGTTTTCCATTAATGTTGTATTACGTCAAACGAGACGTGGGCTGCGTCACCTATGCGCTCTCCCTGTTGTGTCTTTTAGATTTCACTAAAATCACAGCTCCCTGTTATTTTACGCTTCAGTTGCATTGTAGCAGCTCTGGAGTAGGCAAGCAAAGCTCTGCTTGCAGGAGGCTCCGGTGCTTGCTAGTAGCAGATTCCCAGTCACGAGCTAATTACAGCTGAGACTATGAGAGAGGGGAAATAAGAGACACTTTAGATAAAGCATCCTTCCCAGCTTGTGATTTTGAAGCTGGAATGAAAAGGGCCTGGGAAGGGATTATTAACGTACATAAATGGCACCTGAAGAATGTGGTGTTAAATTACTGCAAAGCTGTTGTAGTTTGAAGAAGGAAGCTGTGATCTGCACATCTGCCATTCTTTGGAAACACTTTCCACTTGTGACTTTCCCATGTGATCCTAGCCTGAGCAGCTGCTGCCAGGTGCCTGTTCTCCCTTCTCCCTCTCCTCCCTCCTGTCCTCCTGCAGGCATCCTCACTGGGAAACACAGCCGTGCTTTCAAGGGAAATGGCTGCTGCTGTTGCATTTACTGCTTCGTGCACTTGAACCTGAGCTCTCCAAGGCCTTCGGATGACCTTGTTCACACTAAAGCTCTAAATGGAAGACTGTAAGCAAGCTAGCAAAAAGGTTGTGGTGCTTTCGGAGATGCATTTCTATTCATCTGGCCTTTGTCTGAACTAAACCACTACCATGATACGTCTCTAGATGATGTAATCCCTGGTTCTGCCTGTATTAATATGGTGTCCTACTGTATCTTACTACCTTTAACAGAGCAGGTTGTCAGCACTAAGCACCTTGAGAGGTGTAAAACTCCGAGTACTGTTGCAGTGGTTCAACAATAATGGTCTGGGTGAAAAGGAAGATCTTATTTTGCCAGCAAGGCTGGCTATTTCTAAAACAGATTGCGAGCAACTGTTTTATGATCCAGTTGTCCTCTTTTCAGGCTAACTTGCATTGAAGTTTCGCTCTGTCTTCAGGGGGTTTTGCTGCCCTACTTCAGTGACTTCAAGCTAGCTTGTTGGCAGAGGGGTGTGTGCAGGAAAGGTAATGAAGGAGCCACAGTGCTCTGAGAAATGAATTCAGGATAAAATTATCTGGTTGCATGCAGTCTTGAGATCTTTTTGTTTGGTTGTGTTTGGTTCCTTTAAAGAAAAGTCATTTTTTTAAACTTCTGAATTGGCCAGGGAGACAGTCTTCTGATCTTTAAATTGTTCCTAGTCCTTCATAATAATAGCTTTGGAGTTGTCTGGAAATAGCTTTCTGATAGAAGGCTAAAACTCCTTCTTCAGGGTAAGGATGGCATCCTGTTGCCTTTTCTTTTCTTTTGAGATTAGTGTGGTGCTTAAATTGTGTTCCCCCAGAGGCTCACGTAAGTATCTTAGCCAAATGAAAGACCAAAGCAGCTCAGCTTGCTGATGGAAGTTAATATCGGAGCAACTTGCCTTGCTTTTGGAGAAAAAAAGGTTACCCTTCTCAGGATTGTTGCTTGAGGCCTTTGTTATCAGCATGTTTCCAAATGAGCTTTTGTGGGAGATGGAGATTTCAGACCCTCTTACGGAAGAGGGGCACATGCTTTCATCGTTGCACATGTCAGAAAATTTTGAACGGAGTTTTTGAAATCAGAGCTGTGGTCCAGTGTTTAGAAACACGTAGGGCTGGCAAGCAGTCTACTTACAAATGAGGGAAAGAAATTTATGCTCTTTTTTTTACATTGGAGCGAGTAGCACATGAAATCACGTTTTTGTCTGGGGAATTTTTTCCAGTCACTTATCAGGAGCAGCAGCAAGCAGGACCTCAGGGCCTAGCCACCAATACTGTTGTTTTGAAAATGAAGCTGCAGAGTGAAACTGGAGACAGAGTTTCCTCGCGTTATCTGAGCCCACATTGCTTTGGTGAGAAATCTTACTGCTTGCTGCAGAGCAAAGGGGAAGGATAGTCTTGTGATTAAAAATAAAAAAACCCCAACAACTAAGACTGAGTCAGGAATCCAGACTTCTTGATTCTGACTCTGGTGCTGAAAAATCTTAGCTTTAGATTAGATTGCACAGCAGCTTTTAGGTGGTGGCCACTTACTCTTTTTTGAGAGGGATATAATTTGAGCTTCTACTTAAGCAAACCTATGTTTTTAGCACTTCTTTAATTCCAGGCATATTCTGTAAGTATTCAACACACAAAATAATTGTCACTGCTTCCCTAGGCCAATGGGTTTTTCTACCTTTTTCAGTATTAGCTTTGCAGATGTAGATTGTCACCTATTAATTTGCTTTTAGTCACGTTTTGTGTACATCCCAGGGCTCGTACCAGTCACATGCTGAAAACTAGTGCTTTTGACTGCTAGCAAGAATGAGTATGGTGCTTTTGAAAACTTAAAGCTTTTTTTTTTTTTCCTATTGCAAACTCCCAGGCAACAGACACTTCCATGAACTTTACCTTAGAGAACTAACTCCATTGATTACAGTGTGTACCATGCTTTGAAGATGCAAATTGTTGTCTGAGTAAAACGTACTATTTCAGGTAGGATTTAAATACCAAATCAGAACAAGAGTGAGTCAGAAAATAGAAACAAGCAGAGGGCAAAATGGGTCTAAGCCTTGCACGTTTGTTCGTTACGTTTTTTTCCTGTATGATAGTATACCTTTGTAATTGTAGAACTTAAATCTTTGGCAAATGAGGTACCTAGCATACAGATAACAGTACAAGATATCAATTCAGAATTTCCAGACCTTCCTGAGATTAAAAATGATTAATAACATGTGTGGGGTTTGTGCTTTCAGACAGTCAATGAATCTAGTTGGGGCAAAGGAAAATGAAATAGGTGTCTTGAGTCTAAGATCCTGATGAATAAACATGGTACAGAAACTGGGATGTCAAATCTGAGCAAGACCAGCAGGCATCTCGTGGATTTCCGAGATCCAATGTCAAGATGTTCTGTGTATGTACTTGCATATCCTGATCACACAGTGTACATAACACGATCTGCTGGGTAAGAATAGTCTGCAGTTGTTGAATCTTCACTCGCAGGCAACATGTGGTGCTGTGTGTCTATCTACAAGAATTTTTAGAGTGCCAGTTGCCTTTTAATGTTTAGATACTCCTTTACAGTTTTCTATGTAGTACAAAGAGATTGCTAGAGAGTTAAAATGAAACTAGTTTCTCTTCCTGGTGATGTCTTTTAATGAGACACAGTATGTGAATATAGCGATTTCCTTCAGAGATAGATTTTCATGCTTTAGCTGCTTGGGCTTGGAAGGCCACTGCGTATTTGTTGGAGTGTGTGCTACTTTGAGCTTGAATAATTTAGACCTTTTGCAGGTTCAGGTCCATTCGTGCTAGTGTTACGTGAGGCTCTGAAACTCTCCACGTTGGACTTTACTCTGCACTTCTGGAGCTGGGTGTGGGTTGGCATATTTGTGACTGTGGTTGCCTTCCTCTTAATCACATGCAAACTTTATGGGAGCTGGTTAATGTACTGATTGCTTTTTGTAGCCATCAAACATCCAACTCTTTTGCACTCCGTTTTTTATGATAGAAAGAAGACTTGAAGTGTGTATCGTTTTTAAAAATCACGCTGTTACCTGATGTTCCAGGGTTGCTGTTTTTCAGGGCTATGTTCCCCCAGATCGGTTTGGACTTGCACTTGAGTGTTGAAATAACTGAAATAAGGAAGCTACCTATTTCTAGTAGAGCTTTGCATTGCATTGCGTAGTCCTAAGGAGAAGCAGAGTGTGTCCAAGAGAGCAGCAAGAGTGAGGAAGGAGGAGCGTGAGGAAGGCAGCTTGCTTGGTGCCTAACCATGCCCAGTAGAAGAAAGCCCAATTTCCAACCATCCCTTTGGCTTGCTTAAGCCCAGTTTGACCTCAAGGAGTCCACACAACCTTATAAATGTGTATTGAAGGCTGCTTGAATTGACAGGCTTACTGCTTGGCTTCCACAACAGGGCTGCCAATCTTTGTGACCAGTTGTTGCAGTTTCTATCGTAAGTCTCCTGAGAGTGTTTCCTCACTTTATGGCTCCAAGGGTAAAATCATTCAATGAAAAAGCTCATTTTCATTTGAAAACAGCCATGTGTCTTTCTGGTTGATAAGAAAAACTTGAAAATGTGATCCAGATTTGCCCAAATGTCTCATAAATCAGAAGGGGGTAGAAATGGAATAAAAAAAAAGTTGATTTTCTTTTCTTTGGCAGCATTTTTTTCCTCTGTTCTGACTAAAGAATTTTGGGTATTTAAACTCTCAATACTATTATCCATAGGACCAGACTCTTGAGTTTTAGGAGTAGACCAGATTCTCACTTGGGAAACACCTTTGGTGAGTTCCCATCTGCGTGGCAGGGTCGTCTCAGCAGAGCTGGGCTGACTGCGATGGTGAGACACGGTTGATGAAACAGCTCCGACTGAGGGCTGCAGCATTATTCCTGCCTTTTCTGTTTGACTTTGCATAAACACAAGGACATCGCGTATCCTGTTTGCTCTGGTTCTCCCATCTGTTTGGGAATAATAGAGATCAGCGGTTTTCTCTTGAAGTTCCAGGGATGAGAGCTGCTACAGTGACAAACTGTTGTCTGAGCAAAAGCTGACATGGGCATTGACGGGACTGGCGGCTCTATTCCAGTGACCTTTTACGTGGACTAGGAAAAAGAGGAAAAGCAGAAACAGTGGGAATTCAACCTAAAGTGTTGACCTTTAAGTGTAGCAGCCGTGGATTTCCTCAGCAATCCAGGCTGATGGGGGTTTTCCTGAAGTGGAGCGCTTGGTGGCTGTCGTTTTGTGGTGTGTTCCCTTCCCGTTCCTGGGAGAATAGATGACATGTGACAGGAGACGGTAGTGGATCTTCCTGTTAAGGTGATCCCTTATTTTGTCGGGTTTGTGATCGTCAAAACCTGTGACTCTTCACTGCTGGAAGTTGTCTGTATTAGTCAAATCTCCTTGTGTTCCCCTCTGCAAACATACTCTTTTGTCTTGCAGTGAGCACAAAGATTCCTCGGAAAAGAAACACAAAGACAAGGAGAAAACCAAACACAAAGATGGCAGCTCAGAGAAACACAAAGACAAACACAAAGATAAAGACAAGGAGAAGAGAAAGGAAGAGAAGGTAGGTGTCTCCTGCGGGAGAGACAAGAGAATTGTTCTGAGTTATACGACTGAATGGTACAAACTCGGTGTGTTAAATGTAGCTTATACTTCCAAGTTTTTATCAACCTGGAGAAAATTATCCCAATGCTCACCCACAGACTTGGTTTGTGGAGTGCTAGATATGAACTTGCAAGGGCTTTACCTGCAGATATTGTGAATGGAAACAGTTCCATAGTGGAGCTGTGTCCACTATCTCTGCCTTTTTTTTTCCCCTGTTACTTTTCACTTTGCCAAGCTTAAATTCAGAGACAAGGGAGGAAAATCTGTTGGATCATGTTTGTTCCATGCAAGGACAAATTATACACTTAACTCCAATCTATTGAAGAAATTGAAGGGCCAAAAAATCCTGAATTGACTAAGACTTACAGAAAATCTTGCTTTTTTGGTGTGTCATGAAGGTCACTAAGGGCTACAGGGAGTGAAGATAGAGGCACAGTGCCCTTTGGTTCCTTCTGCAAGTTAAATAAGCTACCTGTGTTGCATGTTGGAAAAACATAAGGTGCTCTGGGCAGTGCTAATCAGCTTCTGCTTTTTATGTTTTCAGATGAAATCATCTTCTGGTGAAATAAAAATAAAGAAGGAAAAGGAAAATGGTTTCTCCAGGTAAGAAATCCAGTCTATGATCTGAAAAAAGTAGCAGCTTGACTTTTCCTTAGGTGCTCAGTGTTTAACTCATCTCACTTGATCTTGGGAAAAAATTGGAATGCTTTTGACCCCTTCAGACGATATATTCTTCTCAATTATGGGAATTGGTAATTGATCTACTTACCTAGTAACTGGAGATGGGAGCTGTTGAATACCTGGTATCTGCCTGGACATGCTGGGTTTCTCCAAGTCTTAAATAGTTGAATTCTGTCAAGGACAGATTGAACTATGGAAACATTGGTAGCTGGAGTTGAAAGAATGTCTGTTGTAAACTTGGTACCTGAACCCTGCAGGCAGTCTTCTGGAGACAGGGCCTTGTAAAAGACAGTCCAGATTGCCTCTCAGTGTCTCTCCTGTAAGTGCCTGCAGCCTAAAGCCTTTGCAGAGGAGTAAGGACAGTGCTTGTGTAAAATCAGAATTGCCTTCGGAAAATCCCTAGATGTCCTACTCTACTAAATTTCTGCTAATAATAGAGCATTCTGGTCTTAGGTATTGTATCAGTTATCACTAGGTAGTCTTATTAAAAGCCTAAAGTGAGCAATTAATAGAAGAGTACTTAATAGCTGACCGACTGAGATCGGTTTAAATCCAGCCATTGATTATTTTTAAGGTGGTAAATCCAGTCCACTGACCTGTTGGAGGTCTATGGTATGGTGGATGCATGTATTCATATCTGTTAGCCAAGAAAAGCTTTCAGTTGTGTGTCCAGTTTTATGAATCCACTTTAAAAAAAATAATTTAAGAATCCTTTCGGTCTCATCATGTTCTGTGGACGCAGAGAGGTTGGGAGAAGACACTTGTCTAGTCCATGCCTGTTAGTTATTCTTTGCATAGTTTGAATGTGCCCTCTTGACATGAGTTCTTCCAGCTGTTTCATTTTCTTACTCAAAAATGCAAACGAAGGAGTTCTGCTTGGCACAGGGAAGAGGCGCCCTCTCCAGGCGCTTTTGGGGATACTCTGGAAATAGAAAGCGGTGACATTTAGGTGTTTCATGGGGTAGGAGACAGTTAATAATAACTCTTCCTAGCCTCTACTGTTCAGCAGAATTGCATGCATGTGCAAATCTCACTGGGAGCGTTGGGTGTTCTCAAGGTAACTGGCTCCTCTTTGGGTCCAAGAGCATTTGTTTGTGTGTTTGAGGAAAGCCTGGAGGAGCCATGACAATTGTGCCTCCTTTAGGGCCAAAAGCTGGCTAAGAGTAAAGTAATTATTTTTTTTTTCCTGTGGAAATGTTCCTTTACAAGTTCACCAGAGAAAAATGGCCTCACTCAGATGGTTTTGATTTTCTTCCTTAAGACTTGGTACGATGAGCAATGTTACAGGCTTGGAAACAATGCAACTCAAGGTTCAGCTTGGTTGTGCAGCTCCTTTCTTTTAATATAATCACACTTTATTTCCCACTATTACAAAATGTGGCAAAATATTTCAGTGTTAAAATGGACAAGATAAAATTCCTAACAACTTAATAAACAGTAGTTCTAGATTTCTGCCTGGAAGGAAGAATAAATTAAATGGGACAGATACCTCTTTTTTTCCATAGATGTTTTGCAACTGTCTACGTGCTGCAGACTTGTGTCTTAGTTAATCACAGGCAATGCCACAGAAATGGCTTCTTATAGCAGCATGTATCTGTTTCCCCTGAGTTGCATCTGCCAGCACTGCAGTGGCTTTACAGCTGTGAAAGAGCAAACTGCCTTGTTCTGCTTCATGGATGCGTTACCAGCTAAAATAAGACTCCAGAATGTCTCTTGCTGACTGTGATCTACAAAGCAGAATGCTGCTTTTTTATCTCCCACTCCATCCAATTGCAAAATCAGCATGTTGACTTGGAAACTGAGTCAATTTGATACAGAAATTGCTGATTGAATATGAATAGGAAAGCCCAAGATGGCACTGTTACTTTTTCTACCTGAACGGAGCAGCGCTAAGTGCTTCAAAATGTAATTTCAGGCTCTTTCAGACATCTTTTTTCTTTATGAAGATAAGTGAAATGCTTCTGTGAAATCTAGAAATAATGAGTTTGTTTAAAGGGATAGTCTCTCTTGCACTCATACTCTCTTTTTTTTTTTCTTCTTATTACTGACGTCTTGGGACGTTATGGCTTAAAACGTTAAGCCTAACTTAATATTTGCGGTCTGTTGAAAGGGACAGGATTGTTTGCTTCCCGCAGTTTGGACAGTGAAAAGGGACTGATCAGTTTAACGTTGCCAAATCTTTGTTTCCTTTTCTGATTTTCACATGCCTCAACATTTAGTTAGCCAAAGATTCAGGGGAATAGCTTTCAAATCTTTGTTTAGTTGATAATCTTTTCCTCTCTTATCAGGCTCAATAAGGATATTGAATTGAAACTAAATAGTGTCCTCTATTTGACTGCACTTGTGCATGCATTTCAGTTTTGTTTTAAGTATATTTGAAAGTGCTGGAAGCTACAGTTGTTTTTACTCAAAACCTCAAAGAAACACAGTGAAATCTGAGCAGTTGAAATTGATCTTGATGTTGCTTGAGAAATGGCAAATACTTAGACACTGAATGACTCTCTCCTTATGCTGTCTGTGGATATTCAGAGAATGATACACCTCAGGTCTTTGGGGTCCGAGCATGATGACACATTCCAGGACTGGAAGACATGCCCATTTTGCAGATGATCATTTTTTAAAACTGAGTTGTTGCTGGTTTCCAAGAAACTTCCTTTTTGAAGTTAGAACCTCCTTTCGTTGCTTCTTTTTGTAGTCCGCCACGTATTAAAGATGAACCAGATGATGATGGGTTTTATGCATCTCCTAAAGAGGACTCCAAACCCCTGAAGAGACCTCGAGAAGATGATGAGTAAGTGGCATGGGTGCTGGTGACTTTGATGTTTGTTTACCTTTAGTTTTAAAAAGATAACATTGAGGGAGCAGGTGGGATTTTGAGTCACCAGCACAAACTTGTTCAGATGGGTGACTGGAGGACTGCGACTAGACTCCTTAATGCTGTTACAGGTTCTCTGAGCAGGGCAAGGATAGTATTTGTGGTGTCCAAGGCAAAATACCATTACCTGCTTGTGCAGATGGTGCTGTGCAGTGTTGCAGAGCTAGTAAATAAAAAAGAAAAAAAACCAGAAGGTAGGTAGAGACACTGATGAAGATTGTAAAACATAAATCTGAGCAAGTGAGGTACTGATGCTAGCTAAGTGGCTGCAGTGGTTTCTGTTGGGTGAGGAAATGCCTGCACAAGCAGAAGAAAATGCATTGTCAGCCTGTTTAGGGGTGGGGGGGAGGTTTGCCTGCACTGCTTGACGTGATTTGCCTAGAGTCTAAATATGTCATGGGTTATGCTGAAGGTTTTTGTCTCTAAATCAAGAGGAAAATACACATGATATTTGCCTGATACAGTAACCTACCCAGTAAAATAAAAGCCCAGTTATGTCACACTGTGATCTGTCACCACCTATGTGCATCCAGTTCTTTAGATAGCGTGACCTTATTAGCAGTCTGGAGTTAAAGGGTTGGAAGGGTTTAACCATAGTGACATTCTGTCCCTGTGTGGTATTTCTCAGTTTCCAAGAGAGATGGGTGTGACATCTTTTCTTTTGTGTAATCATTTGCTGCCTTCTGTTAAGTTTTTGTGACCTCCCATCTCATGTCTGCAATGGAAAGATTAAGAATTTGCCAGTAGTCAATTTTGCTATTGTTTGAACTAGTGGTTGATGCAAAAAGTGAGACTTGTGGGCAGATCCCAGACTGATGACTGGAAAAAGAGTGGAGGGTAGAACATGCCACTAAGCTTTTGCCCATTTATTCCATCCCATGTAATCACTGGGTGGATACTAATGCTTTTGAATCAATTCTTCCATCAAGGAAGATTTTTCGCTTCAGCAGTCTGAAACTTGTGGAGAGGTATTCACAGTAGCAGCTTATAGGTTTTAGGGTTTTGTAGGCTGTTTTGCTGGATAGGGATATTAGTCTTCTGAGAGAGTGGGGCATAAAATTATATTCTTTAGAAATTAAAGATGCCAGAACTATTGTTAACTTGTGCGCACAAACTTCGTATATGTACGACTGCTCTTTATTTTTTTTTTTGTACTGGAAAATTGATTATTTTTGGCGGCTCGTCTTTTTGTTCTTACAGTGCTGAGTACAAACCCAAGAAAATCAAAACAGAAGACATCAAGAAAGCAAAGAAAAGGAAACAAGAGGAGGAAGAGGTAATGTGAAAGATGAGTTTAATTCTATGATCAAGAAAAGCAAGGCTGACAATTCGGTGTTGAATTGTGTAGAGCAGGGGAAATCTGATTCAAGGGTAAGGAGGCAGGAGGCCAGTCTGGGACAAAGCTGCATGTGGTAGATCCCCACCTATGGTGCAGGTTAACTTATACCTGAGCCATAATGTATAAAAAGTCAGGAAAACTTTCTCTCCTACTCTTAAAACAGTTGATGGAGAAGATGCCTCCAGAACGTGAACTTCCAGCCTGTTCTGGGGAATTCACAGTCCTTCTGTTAAGTAGCTCACAGAGGGCAGAGGAGCCTTACTAACACCACCTGGTAATTGCACAGGTGATGTAGCACAGTTCAGAAGCAGAGGAGGTTAAACTGAGATTAGCTGCTAGAAAGACACTTAAAGCTTTTAGATAGAGCCTAGGATGGAAGTTTCGTTGGAGAGGGACTTGGCAAAGAGAAGTTAGCCATAATTTGAGACTAATGAACTACGCTCCACATCTTGCAAAGATACCCTTGTGAGGCATATGTTGCAAGCACCTCCTGGCAACACGCTTAATTCTTCCCTTCGGTGAAAGTGTCTCTGTAGTGAGCATATACCAGTCCATTCCCAGGAGCCACCTCACAGTGGTGTAAATGTGCTCTGTAGCCTTTGCCAGACTAGCTACACTAGTGCAGGGCAAGGAGGGTGTTTCTATAGCTAGGCAATCACATCACTATGGCCCAGACTTGCCGCTTATCAGGTGAGATGGAATAACTGGCTGTGTGTGCGCTTAGCATGTCTCAAGTGTAAAGTAAAAGAATTTGGCTTAAAACATAAATGGGACCATCAGCAGACTTTGACTTAATATGATGATCTAAGAGCACATTTATGTAGTGAGGCTACAGGAATTCAGTTGTTTGTGGTCAAACTTATACACCCCAAGAGACAGTCTTTTAGTTTTAAAACATCTTTTCAGGGAGGGGGGAAATACAGTAGCTTGTTCTAATAGATTCTTACTCATTTTGCAGGACAGCAAAGCAAAGAAAGTTAAGAGCAAAGATAAGAAAGTCCCTGAAGCGGACAAGAGAAAGAAACCGAAAAAAGAGGAGGAACAAAAATGGAAATGGTAACTACATATCAATGACATAGGCTTACCCCTCTGCACCTGGGCTTGACCTGTTACTTCCCATGCTGACTGAATAAGCACATCTGGCTTTCTCTTGCGTTGATTCATGAGGATTTGTTCTGAATAATTGGCTTACTTTCCAGTAAGCTCTAAGTAAATATCTCATTCATCATGTTCATCCTATGAAGTAGAAGTGAAATAACTTTTTTTGGTATACCTAAAACAAGAAATAAGTTTTTTGTGGGATTGGTTTGTTTGTTGTGGTGTTTCCCCCCTGCCCCCCCATCTGTAGAATATAGAGGCTGCCCATAATGATCAGGTACCAGTATTCTTGTGCCCAGAACCTGCTCTTTTTCTGACACTCTTCAGAGGATTATGAAAACTTGCAGGCTTGGGAGTATTAGCAGGAATAATA
>NW_009608800.1:46582-70191 GCF_000690535.1 Cariama cristata
ATGTATTAACTAGAATTCTAGTAGATCTTATTTGTGTTATATAGAGGGTACAACACGAGTGGGTGTCTGCCATTTTATTCTAGCTGGATGTCAGCTGTGTGTGTCTTAGCTGCTCCTGCCTCTGGCACAAAAATGGAAGTTGGTCAAGTGACTAGTTAAACTGGGGCTGTTTGGAAAATGAATTTTGAAAATAAGTTTTGAATGGAAAGCACTTTCTGTCTTGTGCAGGATCCTGAAGTAACATTGCTGAGCAACTGAAGTTGTGTTTCCAGTCACTGTTAAATTTTTTTAGAACCTTTTTAAAATAAGTCTGAACTTTGTAGTTCATTTGGAAGACAGACCTGTGTTGCATCAGTAGTGTTCTATGTAAGAAACCTGCTGGATTTTTTTTAACTATCCACAGTAATTTAAGCTATTGTTGTTGGTAGATTTGAGGAGCTATTACTTGTGTGTTTTAAAGTTTGAACCTTAATACTTCCCTCAATTTTAATGCATATGTAGTTTTCAAAAGCATGTGTGTTTTCTGCACTCCTGTAATCTCTTGTAATGTATTTTTATAACCTTTTGGAGATGATGTTTCCGTGAGCATTTCCTTTTCTCAGATCATTTGGCTATTTTTAATAGATCTGTAGTGTTGGGGAATGCCTTTGCAATCTTCTTCAGTCCTTTCAGGTTCAGTCTTTTACCCCTTTATTGTCACTCTTATTTATTCACCTTTGAAAAGAAAAATTCTTCTGTAGTGTTTATAGTCTTTGAATATTTCTCTTTGTCACAGCTTCCTCAGAACATCAGCACTTGCATGTTTTTTTCATGCTTGTATACTCTCTTAGAAATTTCGTTTTCAAGCCCCTCTCTGAAACTATCCTGATTTTTTTTTTTTCCTCTGAGCAATCCACTTTTTTGTCAATCCCTTTGGCACCATATTTTTCATGTACTTTGACATTAACAAACTACAGGGACATGAAGCAGTAGGAAGCTACAGAAGGTCTTTTTAAGCCTTAACGATCTCTTGTCTTTTTGGCTTTGTCTCAGCTGCCCTTGCTGGTTCTGTCTAACTTAATATTCTGTTATCACAGCTCCCTTGTACTGTAGTCTATATCCCTTCAACAGCAAACCTTTTCTGGAAAGCCATACTATTCTCTCCTCACCTGCCTTGGCAGCACAGTCCCAGGTAGCTGTGTTAAGCTCTGCGATTTGTGCTTACTGCTGAGGAAGACTGCCTTTGAAAGCATGTTTTGCAAAATTTGGCAGTAGGTAACTGCATCCTTCTGCTGATGTTCTGTCGTCCATCTGCAGCTTTGTATAGTGTGTCTTTGCTGGCCAGGACTTCATCTGTACTTCAATTGGGTCTCTTATGGGCATTTTATGTTCCATCTGAGTCAATTTTCTGAATGTCTGATATCTTTTTTTGGCTGCTTCCTCAAGTCCTTGCTGCCTTGAGCATTTTCATCCTCACTTATGTGAATACTTGATGCTAGGCATTCCCAAGGCATTGGCCTCGTTCATCAGCATGTGGAACTCTTCTAGAGGTCGTTTTCACACCCTGTCAGTGTGTGAAGAATATGTGATCCAGAAGTATACCTTAGGAGCATTTCTCCCACCTTGTGTTATAGCAAGTTCATTTCCTTGAAATTACATATCCCTGAGGTATATTCTGTTTTTTTTCTAAGAATCTTCTGTATTTTTCATTCCACTTGAAAAACCCTCCTGAACTCTACCTTTCTGAGCCACTCTGGATTTCTTAGACAGGTTTGATGTGGGATTTAATCGAGGAACCTGTATGACTGATTAGCACAGTTTCTGGTGAAATCAGTAAGGCAGCTTTCCTAATACGCAGCATTCTCCTTGCTCCCACAAAATCATTTGTAGAATGTTGCTTTTGGACCAGGAGCTACCATGGGCAGTGTTGCTGTGGTGCTTTTTTTTTGTTTAAAACCAAAAATTGGCTAACCACAGGAGGCTGACTCTTACCATTTGTCTTAACACTTATGTACAAGGTTTAGGAAGGTGGAGGTGAGATTGTGATCTTTTTGTGGCAACCTTTCTGGTAGCTTTGGGCTTAGAAACCACCTCATGGATCCCATGCTTCCTTGTAGCTCTTCCAAAAGGCACAATGTGCTTCAGCTATCTATTTAAACTACTGCCTTTCTAGTACTCCTTTTGCATGTGTCCTTTATGAAAGAACAGGAATGGGTAGAGGAACAGAATTTCTCATCAAGTAAATACCAGAATGATAAATCTTAAAAAGCTGTGGCTGAAAAGCAGGAATAAATACTGTAAAGTGTTAGCTCCTGTGAATAATCCCCTCTTTTTTTTTTTTTTTTTTTTACTGGAATAAAAATACTCATTGTCAGAAAGGATAACCTTTTTCTGGCTGGGAAGAGAGGCAAATGGTTTAGATGTATTTTGCTGGAAGGAGCTTCTGGATGGAAGAACTTGGGCCTATGTTTGACAAAATATTTAGATTTCTAGCTTCTAATTAATTAAAAAAAAAACCAACAATCATTAGGAATGTAAATATTTGGGATTTAGGCTTCAAATGTCAATATTAGTTTCTTACATCAGCATAGTTTACTCAAGCCGTCTTCCCAGGCAGGGACTGAAGTCTGACATGCAGGTTTTGTATTGATAGCTGAGATTATGCACTTTGCTGTTAAAGATGTTACTGTCCTTCTCATAAGATAAAATCAGGTCTAGTGCTGTGGTCAGGGATGGTACCTTTCTAACTACAGCAAAGCAGTGTGTCCCATGCAATTGTTGTTCCTAAATTATTGATGTACAGGCACCAGTGAAGCATTTTGAGAGTCTTCTAGCAGAAGCTCAGTGCTCATCTTCTGTACAGTGATCCTGTTACCTCATTAAGAATGAAGTGATCTGTGTTTGTGCCTGACAATTCCTGAGATGCATGCAGTACATGCATGCCTTTTCTGAGCTGCCGCTGCACCCAGAGTGGGATGGCTCCATGGGACTGACACTAGAGGGAAGCTTAAACTTTTTCTTTATTGTCATGGCTGCTCAACAAAGTTGTCCAGGCAATTCAAAGACTGAGTGCTGTGACAGGTTAACGGTCTTCCAGTTGATTAATCACTATGGTAAAATAGCCTTTCTCAGCAGGGAATCCTATGCCAGCAGCATGTAGCAGTAATGTTCTGGTAATGATGAAAGAACTGGGGAGGAGTGTGGAATCAGCGACTTGGGCACAGGGTACTGGGAACGGGGGGGAGGATACTGGCCTGGCGGGACTCCTTTTTTCTGTAGATGAATTGCTGACCCTGTGGGTTTGCTCAGTTGGAATGTGGGATTGGTGGCGCCTACCTTGCTGTGTTGTGATACCTAATGCATCATTTGCAAAACATTTTTATAGAGGTGCTTTAAGGCAAGTTTGCAGTTTTCCTGTGATATCTGTTTTTCTGCAAGTATGCTTTTCTTACCCAAAGAATTAGAATGAATTTAAAATGACAGAGCAGATTTCAGTCTTTCTTGTCCGAGGAGGTTTATTCTCCTTTAGGTCGTAAATGAACATCTGTTTCTTTATCTCTGCCCTTAATGGCATACTTGTCCACATCTGAAAGCAGCTGCGTAATATACTACAATTGTTTGGCTTTGCTGAGCAGGCATCCTGGACCTGATGTTAGATCACAGCTGACTCTAATTTGGCATGATCCTAACTGCTTTACAAGGCTGCATGCTTCATTTTCTTAAGTTCTAAGCTTTTTCAGCTGTGTGATTTTGAAAAGAGCAGCAAGTTGGAGGTGAGGACTATGGTGTCATCAGATAACCTGTAACCCAAGGTGTTCTGTTCATGGACATGGTTGTGCTTTTTTCAAAAAAAAAAAAAAAAAGGCGGGGGGGGAGAAAATACATAGTGACAGTGCATTGAATATTTGTATTTGGTCTGTGCATGGTAAAGCAATGGTTGCTTGCTGATTTTCTTTAGCATACTCTTATACCCACATAGTAATAAAATGAAGATAAGGACCTTAAAATCGGTTCGTATTTCTCTCTTGAAGGTGGGAAGAAGAGCGCTACCCTGAAGGCATTAAATGGAAGTTCCTAGAGCACAAAGGTCCTGTGTTTGCTCCACCATATGAACCTCTGCCTGAAAATGTCAAGTTTTATTATGATGGTGAGTTAATCTGTGTTTCCACTTGCTGGGAAGAGAAATAAACATTCTCAGGGTATTGTGGCATTCTTCCGGGGACTGAGGAGATGAGGAGGTGTTTTTGTTTTAGTGGTTAGCTTAAAAGAAGCTCCTCAACAGCTAAGTGAAGGAAGGATCTGTGGAAGTAAAGGAACAGCCTGCTGAATTCTGCTAACCAAGTTGACACAGAGATGAACTTGTTTGCACTCTGTTATGGTGGTGAATCTCTCAGGTTACTTAACAGTACGAGAGTAGAGTGTCATGCCTGAGTGTTACTGGTAGAGTACATAATTGTAGCTTCTTCATCACTGATCACCTGTAGGCTTGCTCTGTTTTCTTTAACTTCATGAATTAAAACTTCCATCATCTGCAATGAAATTCATGATTGTTTGGTGGCATGAGCGGAATAAAAGACAATTAAATTTTGATACAGATGATTAGGATCTTGTAGGAATGCGTGGGATGACCCTGGCTTCAAGGATGCAGCCCTCTGGTGTAAGTCATTGTCCCACTCACTAAGCATTGTATGTGGTAGAACTAATTGATGTGGGATTCTAATGTGCTGGGCTGACTGGTTGGTAGAGGCTCATGTGGAAGGGATTATATGATGTGATGCCTGCTGGAGACTGGACTTGATGACCCGTGTGTTTCCTTTTAGTCCTGTGATCATGTTAAATGAAGGATCATATTAACCCAGGATTGAATTAAGTGGGAGGCATTTAAATGGATGAAAATGTAATTTTTGGTGAAGGGGACATCTGCGCATGGAACTCTTCCAGGAGCAACATGCTGTTTTCATGTGACATGACACAGTGTTTTTAAATACTGAGAAATAGGTGGCATTCATTTTCAGCAACAATGTAGTGAAATAAACATACTGCATCCTATTAAAGGCTATCTCCAAGCAAGTAGCACTGTGATCAGGGATGTCTACAGACTTCTTTCTTAGGGTTTCATAAGAACTTGATACAAAGTTGGAAATTCTTTTCCTCTATGAAATGTATGATATCTCGGCTGATGTCTAGAGAAAGGGAGGGACAAATTGCACTGTAGCTATCCCTTTGGTGCAGGCAGGAATAAGCTCTTCTTCTATCTAGCCATCTATTTCAGGAAAGCTCTAGGAAGTGCAGGGATTTTTGCAGCCTCTGTCATGGCAGAAATTCATCCATACGTTCAATAATTATGGGCTGGGCAGGGGGGTCTGGCAAATAAAGCAATCGCATAAGTCTTCCTTGAGAAACTAGGTAAAAAATCAGATGTTTGATTTACACAGCAGCTGCTGAGAGCCACTGTCTGTGCTCACAAGGCATTGTCTAATTTCAAGATTATCCTAGGATGATTTGTAGAGTCCAATAATCATGCTATAGCTGGCCAGCCAGCTGCCAGGCTGCAGGCTCTCACTGGAGGAGTCTGTCCCTTGCCTAGTGATTGCATTGCGGTGAGACTGCCTGTTTTCATCTAACATAATGACTGCTGGAGCTATTGTTAGTGCCTACAATACCAGACTCGGTGAAGCAGCTTGAAATGCCAAAGCCATCTTTTAGGGCTTGACTATATGTCTGAGTGACTGTGGGTTAACAAGCTACTGCTCATACCCCAGAGGTGACTTGAATTTGCATGTTTTTCTGTAGATGGGGCAAGGTAAGAGTGTAGATGGTGGCAGTTGCATTTCAGTCATGACCATGTGGTCTCTTCTGCTCAGTATGTCCCCAGTTTCTCTCTGGATTTTTGGTTTTTAAGTCAGGTAACTAATCTTCATGCCTCTGGAATAAACCTCTTTTTTTTTTTCTTTAAATGTTCAGCCCTGTCACTGAAAGCCTTTTCAAACCTTTGTAAAAAGAAGGAAATTGAGTGCAATGAAATATATTCTGAAGTGATTAGATAAAGGTGACTGAGCCTTCAGCTGTTTGGGAAAAATATCAGTCATTTTAGTCCCATAACATGTTACTAACTTGATAGCCTCTTTCAAGCTAGACTTGCCGCCTGGAAAAACAGTTTCCCTTGCTGTCTCTCCCTTCCCCCATTTCCTGTTATAAGCAAACAAATGCTGTATTTTAGGTTGCAGCTTAAAAATTGGCAGTGTTACTGTTGGTTTAATTTAATTGTGGAATACTCTCAGATCATTGGGAGGACCTTTGTCTAAGTCCTGTCTTACGAGGGTTTATAGATCTTAAGACTTTATAGCTGACTCCCATGCTCTAATTTTGGAGTTGATGCAACTTTTAAAAACATGTAGTAAATCAAAAGTGTGGTATTTTTTCCAAGAGCATAGAATCAACAGTAGTGTTTTCTTGCATTCGCTTTTGTGCAGTAAAATGGTCATTAAAAAATCCACAGGTGTTGACTGTCTGCCAGCCCATTGCGACTTTAAATATTTCTTGCAACTAGCTGGAGATGTGAGTTGCATGCAGAATCCTTCACAGGGATCGCTGGCACCTCATGTGTCATCAGGAATGCAATCTGGACCAAAAAGATCCTCGATAGGAATGTTAGATATCGAATCCACAGCTTCAGTGTTGCAGCAACTTTTTTTTCCCTTGTGTTTTAAAGTCTTCCCTTGCAGCAATTTCACTTTGTACTGCAGTCCTGCAGATAAGCTGGAATGTGACCTCTCCATTCACTGAAAGCTCAGTCTTTCTTAAAAGTGACTACTTTTGAGCCTCATTTGGAGACACAGGAGTGCATTCCCAGAGCAAAGGGAACTATTAGCAGAATCGTGACACGTTTCCCTGCAATAAAGGGGAGTTAAATATTTGGCATCGCTTTCCAGCTTATTTGTGGTGCATCCATAGGAAGGGCTCTTCCTGGCTAGAAATAGCTAAAGGCTAGAAGATGTGTTCCAAAGCAGAGTCCCTCTGTGGGTAGAAGAGGAGTACAGAGACTGTATTTCCCATATGTCTGAGTGCCGGAGTATGAAATTTAATAAAATCTCTTGCCTCTTTCACTTCAAACAGCAGTATCTCCCCAGGAGTGTACACACCACTGGGGTGTCTCAGCATAGTTTCCTGCAGGAGGCCTTTTCCCCTTCCTGTCCTGCGTGTCTCAGACCTGTTTCACATCAGATTGCAATTGCTTTTTTTAATGTTTAGATTCCAGAGGGAACTTTTTTTAAAATGTTTATGATGAAAGTCAGGCAGTTGTGCTCCTGTGTTTCCTTTGTCCATCCAATTTGCTGTACTATGTCATGTTTTTAAGAAAAACTTCTGTGGTAAAAATATAATGTCCTTTAAGGTAGTCACTGTGGCCTCTCTATGGCTTCAATTCCTGTTTACCATTTTCTTTAAAAAGGAAACCTTTCTTTGTAGGTAAAGTCATGAAGCTGAGTACCAAAGCAGAAGAAGTTGCCACGTTCTTTGCAAAAATGCTTGATCATGAGTACACTACAAAGGAGATCTTCAGGAAAAACTTTTTCAAAGACTGGAGAAAGGTATGCACGTAGTCCAGGGCTACAGTGACTGCAGGCATGGCCAGTGTCTCCTCAGCACTGGGTAGTGAAAAGAGGCTACTGTTCCATGCACAGCGAAGTTCGCTTGAGGCAACTAAAAGCTGCCTCAGATCGTAGCTGTGAAGTTTCCAGTTTATCCTGTAGTTTCACCAGGAAAGACCCTATCATAAATACCTTTCTAAACCAACAAAGTCAGACTTCTCCCAACCAAACTTGTCTGTTATAGCATGGTGGGGTAAAGCTGATCTGACTGTTGCATGCCTTGTTGAAGAGGCAGCTTTATATTAGAAGGAAACCCCTTCCAAAGACCTAAAAGTTCAGAACTTCACTTCAGTCATCAGCCATATGATCAAACCTTTAGATCAGTTGATGCAGTTTTCCTAGATGGGTTACGGGACTTTCTCCCTGTCCCTCAAACAGTCCCAGCCACTGTTCAGTGTGAGGGCACTTTGGGCAATGCTGTACCACCTCCCAGTGCTCGCAGAGATCTGACTGCTGGCGGACCAGCACTCCATACACTCTGCTGCTTGTCCTTTTCTCTTGGACTTTAACTGGAGTGAGCGTGGGCAGGAATTTGGGGATTCTTGGGGGTTTATTGTAAGAACCTGTCTGTTTTTCCTGTTTAAACTACCTGGGGTAGAGTAAGCTGTTCTATGCATGAAAACTTACTATGTGTGAAAACTTAAAGTACTACTTTCTTTCCACAAGGAAATGACCCCTGAAGAGAAGAGCACTATCACCAACCTCAGCAAGTGTGACTTCACCCACATGAGCCAATATTTCAAAGCTCAGTCGGAAGCTAGGAAACAGATGTCCAAGGAGGAGAAACAGGTACCAGAGGGAATTCTAGGAGGCTTCTTGATTCTTAGCTGGCTTGTAAACATCTTTGTGTAATCATTCCTCTGCCTGCCTTGCTGTTTATAAGTCAATGTTTACTAGCTTTCAAATTACTACTTTCATGTTAACTGTAGGAGTCTTTACTGTGCAGCTCAGGTAGGGCAAAGCACTATGTTTACAGCTGAATCTTCATCCTGACTTAAAATGATATTGATAGGGCTAAGGCTCCTGATCCTGCTTAAGTAAATAAAGAGAATCAGAAGTGCTACCTCCGTGGGAGCCTTGGTCCCTGGCCAATGGTGAGCAGTGGATACTCAGTTAAGGATAGATTTTCACTTTAGAGGCTCCTTGGGTTTGGAAGTCAATGTTGGGAGTGGTGGAAGGGATACAGCAATGACATTAGTGAATAAAATGAGAGAACAAATCTTAAATATCAGGTAATGCAGTTTTCTGAGTAAAACCCAAACATTTATTTTCCAGAAGCATGACTACAGTGGCTTGTGGGGAGATAAATAAATAGTTTTTAGATGACTGAGACTTACTGCAGTGGAAGTTGGAAACTTGCCCCAAGTTCTCAGTTGGTCTTTTGTAACGCTACAGTGATTGCCCTTTTGAATGAGGGGCCTCGTAGCTTGGAAGTATGGCCTTTGGGGTCAGAGGGGTCCCACCAAAATGGGGAGCGCATGTCTCACTGGTGTTTCCATTTGATAAACGTGTGGGTGAACCCTTCTCATGTCCCGTCTGTGGTAACTATTGCAATGGAGCAGAAGTCACTTTTTCTGTTAGTTTCTTAGCTGGCACACCAGCTAAGTGGTGTCTGTGGGTCGGATGTTTTATTTTGAGCTGCAATGTTTTTATTGTTCCTTCTATATAATTTGAGTTCAAGCACAGAAGTATGCAGTGAAATCTCAGCACATTTTTACTTGGGAGACTGTGTTCTGCTTATGAGACCATTTGCTGACACAGGCTTGACATGCAGCAGACTGGAGACATCCTCTGGCTGCTTTCCGATGCTGAGTTCAAACATAGAAGTCTGAGTTTTTATATGTAAACAACAAGATGTAAAGTCCGGTGGACGTTAGATGCTGAATATAGACTACAAAGCAGCAGTACCATGCTGGGGCTGATGTTGTAGCTGTGATATGTGGATAGAGGTAAATGACTCTGTTGAGGCAAATTTGTAGCTGTCTTCACGAGCCCTAATCTGTTTCCCTTTAAATACAAGTTTTAAGGGAGTTTTTGCACATTCTTTCCCTTTTTCCAGTTTGTGCTGCTTGCATTTTATGAATACTTTTCTGGACAGTCTGCTGCTCTGTGTGTTGATGGAGTTCTTGGCATGATGGAGATCTGGTTTTGAGTTGGGTCTTCAGCATTAGTGTGGTACAAATATAAAAATTTTTAAGTCTTGGCATTTAGAGCTGTGTGTGGTGCTGTGTATACTATATCATCTTTGCTTTTGGCTTTTTCTAGAAAATCAAAGAGGAGAATGAGCGGCTATTGAAGGAATATGGTTACTGCGTGATGGACAACCACAAGGAGAGGATTGCCAACTTTAAGATTGAACCCCCAGGTCTCTTCCGAGGTCGTGGGAACCATCCCAAAATGGGCATGTTGAAGAGACGCATCATGCCAGAAGACATCATCATTAACTGCAGCAAGTGAGAACTGGATTCTTCACACCTTGACTTGCTTTCTAGATAGGATAGCTTCTTTTGTAAAATCCTACATAGGTTGATATTCAAGCCTGTAGAAATATGCATGCTGCTTATCTTACTCTTATGTGGATACAAAACCAAGTCATGGAAGCAAAGACTGAAGAAGGCTATCATGGGTTTCATGTAGAACTTTGTCAAAGTATTTTCTTACTCATGCCTATGGCCTACATCTGCTTTAACAATCTTCCCTGCTAGTATTTCCAGAAATTAATTTTCTTCTGGGTAGGGTGCCCTACTCTGTCTTCCTTGATGTCAAAGGCTAAGGTTTGGTGGGTTTCTCTTCAGTCTTGTCCTGATAAGTGTCCACACTATTGCAGTGTTCACAAATCAAAGCTGGTCCTAGCAATATGTGTTCCCACCTGTAGTGTAATTCTTCAGCAGATATGTCCTGATAGCAATTACATTTCTGATCTTCGGCTGTTCACTTTGATCCACTTGATTTCATGCTTGTGGAAATACGTAGTTACGTTATCTCAGTTTCTTTCCCTGTGCTTTCTTTGTGTGATGGTATTCATTACTTTCTCTATTTTGATGCTGTGAAAGTCTCTTTAAATAGTTTTTGTTTGCTGTTCTGTAATTCTCTGCAGGGATTCCAAGATCCCTCCCCCTCCACCAGGACACAAATGGAAGGAGGTCCGACATGATAACAAGGTTACCTGGCTGGTGTCATGGACTGAGAACATCCAAGGCTCTATCAAATACATCATGTTGAACCCTAGCTCAAGAATTAAGGTAAAGAGCTAGTTAAAAAAAAAAAAAATAATCTTACTGGTCATGTCTCCAAGAAGCAGATGTAGCTGTTGGCTAGGAGAGAGATAGGAAGTAAAGTTGTCTTGCTATTTCATCTGACACTGATTGAAAAACATAGGGAAGTTTCTGTGCTTCTGTTCACCCTTGGAAAGAAAGAATACAGTTACTGCACAGGAGAGCAGGTGAAACCTGGAAAATGCCTGTGGAAAAGCATCATTGTGTCATTCCTAGTTGGAATCCTTTACCTTGTGTAAACCTCAAAGGAAGCAATTTATTCAAGAACAGACTTGCTCTGGTGGATATCTTACCTGCTTTTGGCCCTAACTTCCTCTGCCTGATCACATACTGAAGTTCTAACCATGGGTTGCTAATTAGTGAATTGTAAAACTAAAAATGTGGACAGGCTACTGGCTGAGAAGGCTGATAAGGAGCTCATGACTAAAGGAAAACAAACCCTGCTGTGGGAGCAAATAACCAGTCAATGGATCAACTCTGTAAAAGCAATGATAAACCTGTTGAGAGATAAGTAGCTTTCAGTTTCAGGGACAGAATTTAAGTTGTTCTCATGAAGTCTTTTTTTAAGAGTTTTTTTTCCCTGGATTGGAAACAAAGGTTTTGCCCTACAAGTGTAGGGGGGAAAAAAAGAAATCTCTTCCTTGTGAATTCATGCCCTCTTTTTGCCATGACTGGAATATATAATAATGGTGATGAACTGTTGATGTTGCTTTTACGTTTTATGGGTGTTTAATTACACAGCTGAAAGAACATAAGTGTCATCTGAATAAAGCGGAGGAAACCATTTATATGTTGAGAAGCATAGAAGTCATAATATCTCTTGTGTCTTTATAGTTGCTTCCGTGGAAGCATTTAATATCATGGAAATCTGAATTAGCTACAGCTGTGTGGCAGCATAGTTTGAAGCTGGGCTGTTCAGCAGCAAAATCTCAGTGCTTTTGTACAGTGAGGCCATTTGCCACACAGACTTGCAAAGCCTTGAGATGCAGATTGGAACTGGTCCTTTGCTTGCTTTCTAATGCTGACTCTATTCCAACTTTCTCTGCAGGGTGAGAAGGACTGGCAGAAGTATGAGACAGCTCGGAGGTTGAAGAAGTGCGTAGATAAAATCCGAAATCAATATCGAGAAGACTGGAAATCCAAAGAGATGAAAGTACGGCAGAGGGCTGTGGCACTGTACTTCATTGATAAAGTAAGGCTTGTTCCCCAGCACACTCCTCTTGCCTTTTCCGTCCTGCCGGGAATACTTGGGAATGCTCTGTGTCTGTTCCCAAGGCAGAATTGAGCCTGGTTACTAAGGTATCCTGAGACTTCCTGGTGGGCAGGCTCCTGTCTCCTTTTCCTTCCCATTACCTGGAATCCAGAGCAAAAAACTATTGTACTGAACATGGCTATTTCAGGCAGCATTGTTTTAGGTCAGGCAAAACTCACAGCCTGGTTCCAGAATTGCCCAATTGGATTACTGGGAAGTTTGTCTGGGCCTTTTGTCTCCAGCTGTTTCAGTTTTCCTGCTGGGAATTTCTGTTGGTTTGTCACCTCTGTAGTTTGAGGTCACAGTCGTGAGATTTCATAATTACGCTAATTTTTTCATCATAACGTAAAGAAAACTGCAGTTGTATTGATGCATTTAAAGCTACCTAAAACCAGTTCCCAGAGAGCTGATGCCCTGATATAGTGTATGGTGTCTTGATCAACTAAATTAACAGGTTTTGTTCAAAATGGTTTCCTGTAAACCAGGGAACTTTGATTTTAATAATTGTGGCTTCATATGAACACTGAGGATTTTTCTTCAAAAATTAGAAATTGGTTTAGCCAGTACTGTTAAAACTCATTTTTTATGCAACCAAATGTAGTCTTTAATTTATATAACCCGAAGTGTCCTATATGCTATTTAAAGTGTGTTTATTTAATGTGCAGTGAAGAAGTAGGATCATAGAAGGTGAACAACTGAACTTTATGATTTTATATCAGGTTGAGTTCACATGGAAGTCAGTTTGATTTTTAAAAATTATCAAATGTTTTGAAATGGATTTCCATTAGTCAGAACTGTCTTACAATTTGGGTTACTTAATGAGCGAAAGTTGGTAAAACATCTTGCTTTAAACTGCTCTTTAAAAAACCCCAAGGTATTCTGGTAGATTGGTAGATTCATGGCTTTAGTGTCAGGTTATTCAAAACAAATTTAAACAGAACTGAAGGTTGTTTTTATTAGAATTTTTTAAGTGTCAATTCTGTCCACTCAAATGCATTTTCTGCCTTGCTCTTCTGTTATGGACACTGCTGATTCTAGGCCAGTGTTTGAAAGTTTCCAGCCTCTGTATGTTACTGGGAGGACTTGAAATGCTTACCTTTCTTGTCTTGATATAAATATAGCTTGCCCTGAGAGCTGGTAATGAAAAAGAAGAAGGAGAGACAGCTGACACCGTGGGCTGCTGCTCTCTGAGAGTAGAACATATCAAGCTGCATCCTGAACTGGATGGCCAGGAATACGTGGTTGAGTTTGACTTCCTCGGAAAAGACTCCATCCGATACTACAACAAAGTCCCTGTTGAGAAGAGGGTAAGGAACCTCCACAAACACATACACAGACTGAACTGCTTAAAAGTGTTGTCAACACAGTTTTGATGGCAGTAACAAGGTGCTTCATCACTGGTCAGATACCTAGCCAGAAAATAAGTCAGTTAATGTTCTTTTTATTGACCGTGCCATGGAAGATAAGCCTCCTGATGGTGTGACATAACCCAGCAGATGAGATATTTAAACATCTTGCTGGTCTTCCCTGTAGTTTCAGTGTCAAGAGTTGGCATAACATAACTGTAACAGCTATGTTAGATGAGTTTACTGGGTCTTGTTCTGGTCAGCAGAGTTGGTTTTGTCACCTGTGGATGGTAGAGTTCTAGGCCCATATGACAAGTAATAGCATAAAAGGTTCTGAAATACAGTGCTGCATGGCACTGTTAGAGTAGCAGTTTGACTTGGGCTTTCATGATACTGGCTTCTCTGTCACGGTGGTTTTGTTCATGTTGGAGCTGAGCCCTCACTGAGGTAGGTCTTGATCTTGGGTGCTCCAGAGCATACAGAGCAGGTGTGCTGCTACTTCTGGCCTGTGAACCTGGGTATCTACTAACCAAGACTTCTTTCTTAGGCAATGTTAATTTTTTTATTTCTTTGTCATCCACCAGTTTCAAATCTGCTGTGATCTTGACCTCATTCCAGAATAAATCCCCATCCAGCAGTGTGAACCTGGAGGGCACTATCCAAAAAGACTTTTGGTTTTGTGGGTGTAACACCTGGCCCACAGCTCTGCAGCCAGCACAGTATGTTCGATATCACGTGTATAATGCTGTGGTAATTGTAACGACGATTGGCAGTAAATGTTGACCTCTTGGGGAGCAAAACAATGAAAAAAAAACCAAACTATGGCTGCTATAGAAATGAGCATCTGCTGAAATTCTTCCTTGCTTAAACAAGAAAACATTTTTCCTGTTTAAATTTATTGGTCTTGGTATCTCTTGGTGTCTCTTCAGTGCTTACAATGGGGAATTGATTATTGTGGAACTAGAAATCTTTGGCTAGGTGTCTATAGAAGAAGAATGTGTGTTGTTGAGAAGCCAGGAACTGGGGGTTTGGAGCATGCAGAGATGGGATTTGTGGTCTCTGTATAATCAAAGATGCTTTGATTATTCTCCCTACCCCAGCGAGACCTGTTTGCGATGGAACTGTATGAAACACTTAATGCAGCGATGACAAGGGTTGTTTTTTGGTAGCTTCACTCTATGGGAAATGGCTCAGCGGTCTCTTTGTCTGGAGTAATGATGGAGAGTAAAGGAAAGGTGGTAGCTTTGGGGTCTCTGTTAGGCAACTAAGCCAGAGCAGAATCAGGTCTCCTGCAATCTTGATCTAAAGGATGAGGATAAAGGGCACTGAATGCTCAGGACTCCTGTTGCTGGGGAGGAACGTTCAACACAAGCGTTGTATCGAGAGATGGGTCTTTGGCTGCTGGGAAGTTACATCCAGCATCATCACTGTTGCTTGAAAACAGTTTTAAGTGGCTCCTTGGCAGTGTTACTTATGTATTACTGTCTCCCAGTCTGTGTGCCTGAAGTATTACTGTCTGGTCTGTATGCCTGAAGTTACTGGTGTTCTTTTCCTGCAGGTGTTTAAGAATCTTCAGCTGTTCATGGAGAACAAGCAGCCTGAGGATGACCTCTTTGACCGCCTCAATGTAAGCACGTAGTTAATGGTGAGGGCTGATGGTAGAGCGCTGTGAACAGGCTCAGTCTGCACCAGGCAATAACAGCTGCGCTGTTCCAGAAATGGTTTCAGTGGCAATTTTCTTCCAGCCCTGGCCTGAGTGGCCTGAAAGCAGTGAGAAGAGTCTGTCTTAGTCTTGTGTCTGTGCCCACAGGTTCCTGAAGCGATGGGTTTTGGTCCTCGTGAGCCTGGCTGGCTCTGACTTGGGGAGGTTTCTTCAGAGTTCAGAAATTATGATTGTGTGAGGTGACAGATTTTCAGATGCCATCCCCATCTGCACATTTGACTCTATGGGAGCACTGTGGTGGCTCAGGCACCTTCCCTGGGATGGGACAGGCACATTTCTCTGCCTGTTGGGAACCAAAACCTCCACACGGAAGAAAACTTTTGTGGCCACTTGTGGTACTTGATACCAATCTAATACTTTTGTTGGTTCTTTGTTCACTTTTCCTGTGGTTTCGGTAACGTTGTGGCCATTCTGTTGTGGTCAGGTCTGAGTGTGCTAGGCTTCAGCCACGAGCTGCATGTCTTCGTCAGCCATATGTCCAGAGATTTCACAAATGCTCTGGTCAATTCTAGTGCTAACTGTCATCATCTTTCTGTTTCCTTAGACCAGTATCTTAAATAAACACCTTCAAGACCTTATGGAGGGACTGACAGCCAAGGTATTCCGTACTTACAATGCCTCCATCACGCTACAGCAGCAGCTCAAGGAGCTCACTAATCGTAAGTCTTGTCCTTGAAACTGTGAGGGGAACAGATCTTATCCTGCAATACAGACCTGGCTTCTGTGGCTTAGCCGCAAGTCTTATATCTGTACGCCACTTGCTTGTTGCAGTTCTCCCAGTGCAAATGTCAGACAGCTGAGGTCTGACCAAAAATCTGCTCCCAGACAATCTTTTGGGGTAGTTGTGCAGCCCAACGCTGGGGCAGGGCAGAGCTGACTTGTGAGCACACCACAGTGTGCCTGCTAGTTTATGCCTGTCCTTTACCAAATCTGTTACTTGCTTTCTGTCATTTGTAAAGTGCTGTAGGTGGCAGGCAAGGCAGATGCATCTGTAACAGCCCCGTGTTTCTTGACTGCTCGTTCACAGCTTCTCTGTCGAGAAGCTTGCTTGCACTTTAACAACTTTACAAAGTGGGCACGTTGGATCTGTGAAGCCCGAGTGTCTTGAGCAGAGTAGTTCTGCTGGCCTCTGCTCAGAGCATGGATTCACTTCCCCTCTCTTGAGTGGCAAATGGTGTCTTTGTTACTATTGAAGAAAGCGTCCCAGAAAGAGTTAGGGCTCAGGATGGAAGTCGTCGGACTCTTAGGACTGTAATGAGAGTGCAGTGTTGAGACTGGCCCATCAGAGGGGAAGGTCAGTTCTGCAGTGACTGTGAGCTTGCAGGGTTGATGGGACAGTGGCAGGGGCTGCACAGCCCCGCAGAACCCACTTGTTCACCGCTTTCTTGTACTTTGCAGCGGACGACAACATCCCAGCGAAGATCCTTTCCTATAACCGTGCCAACAGAGCAGTTGCCATTTTGTGTAACCACCAGAGGGCTCCGCCGAAGACCTTCGAGAAGTCCATGATGAACCTGCAGAGCAAGGTACCCCCACCCTTGCCCAGCTCTTGGGTTGGTGCAGGGCTCCAAATGCTGCATCTCAGGAGTCGCATTTCCTTTCACTTGGGGTGAAATGGAAGCAGAGCCTGCTCTTCCTTGTTGGGAGTTTGTTAGTGCTGCATCAGAGATGGGCCTTCTTGGAGAGGAGTAGTGAGCTGAAAGGTTTACCTTTCAGTCTGAGTCATCTTTTACTTGTAAAGACCAAGACCAGACCCTTTTTACATGCCCTTCATCCCATAGCTGTGTGTTCTGCTGCCATTGAAACTTCAGAGCGGCAGACTGTAGCTCTGATTTGTGTCCCATAAAGAACCCAGAGTGGGCATCCACTCCTGTTGCGTGACTCCCAGGCCACTGTCAGTGCAGGCTGTGTACATGGTACATTATGGCCCTCTGACTTGACCTCTTCCTTTGCAGATTGTTTCTGGTGAAGGCCATGAGGTCCAAAGGGGTTAGGTCTGTTCCTGGTCTGGCTTTAGAATAACCTTCACAATAAGGACTTCTGGTTTGGCACTGCAGTGTCCCCTGCTTCTGTAACACCTAACACGGCTGCCTTCACCCTAGATCTTAGAGCTTGGGGGATGTTTAAGGGGAATGGTTGAACAGGGGCTGCAAAATGCTACGTCTCCCTGAATCCTAAACTTACTAGAGAAGAACTGCCTGTAGCCTTAACAGCTTTCAGCCTGTAGGATTTGGGGCAAGAACTGATTCCTACTGAGGGAACAGGGGTCATCCTTCTGTGTTACCATCAGAGAGTTGGTACTGGCGGGATACAGTGGAGGCAGACGAGCTGCCTGGAGGGGCTGTTGGCCAGTCCCAGGCCAAGCCAATTCCTTCGCCTTGTAGCTGTGGAGAAAACCCCCAGGGCCACCTTGTCTTTGGAAATGAGTGGAGCCCTATTTTCCAAGGGGAATATTCCACCACGTAGGCTTCACAGCGAACTGAAAGGCCAATGACCTAATTACTCTGCAGAAGTGGGTCTGACCGCTGGTAGATTCTGAACGTGGTCACAGACTCACTCCCTGGGTCATGCTGCCCAGGGGTGACTGCCACAGTTGTCAGCAGCTTGTTCACAGTGCTGCCGTCTGGTTTTGCCTCTCCTAGATCGATGCCAAGAAGGAGCAGTTAGCTGATGCCAGGAGAGAACTGAAAAGCGCCAAAGCTGATGCCAAGGTCCGGAGGGATGAGAAGTCTAAAAAGTAAGGCTGGTGTTACTAGGCTGTGCAATGCTCCCAGTACTCTTGGCTCCAAATGGATCCTTCACTCTGTATTCTGTTTCCCTAGCCTGTGATCTGGGAAGACTTCCTCAGGCTTTCTTGTCCCTCTTTATTCTCTGCATGAAGTAGCCCTCAAGTTGAAGACCATAGGGTGGTCTGATGCTGCAGTTCCTGATGTGGTCACTAGCTTTAGTCTCCACTGTGTCTCTTTGCCCTCTGAGCTTATCACCAGCCAGTGCTCAACTACCCTGCTGCTCAGGACGAAGCGGAGCAATGGATCCATTGCCATCTTGATGGGGAACCAGGAGTTACACAATTACACTTTTCTGGGTTCTGCTCTGCTCCGTTGGAAGCCCACGGTGCAGATGATGTACTCAGACTCTGTGTGGGCTCTGCAGATTAGCCACAGGGGTGCTGAGTTAAGGGAGCTCTGAAAGCAGAATCACAGCATGACTATTACAGAGGGATAGATGGGCCGGCTTTAAAGTGGGTGTAGCGTCAGTACAGTTCAGGCTGTTGCTTCCAAAACCCTTTAAAACAAAGCTGCTGCTTAAAATTTCTGCTCTGCCTCTTTGAAAATGTCAGTTCTTAATTGCATGTGCTCAGTGTTTTGTGTCACCATCTGTGCTGACACAGCTGCCCTTTGTGGCTGGTGGCATTGCTTCCCTTCGAGCAGAGTCCCTTTGGGTTCCTACAGTGCTGCCATCTCAAGCCTAGCAGGGCACTAGGAATTAAATGCTTTGATTCTTTCCCACCCCAGGACAGTAGAGAGCAAGAAGAAAGCAGTGCAGAGGATTGAGGAGCAACTGATGAAGCTGGAGGTTCAGGCCACAGATAGGGAGGAGAACAAGCAGATCGCTTTGGGCACCTCCAAACTCAACTATCTGGATCCCAGGATCTCTGTTGCTTGGTAAGCATCTGCCTGGGATGTGCTGGAAGGAATCATTACTTTGCTTCTGTCTTGTCCCCCCAGTTAGCAGACCAGGGCTGTGGCTGAGAGCAGTGCCCCTGTGCTGCCAGAGGTGTCTGTCTCTGTGGCTTTTCCTTAGATTTTTCAAATGGTTTCAGGAAGTTATAAAAGAGTCTCTTGAGGCGAGTGTTAATGTGCCAGCCAAAGCCAGCACCACACTGGGAGGTGATGGGTCAGAGAACCTGCAGGATCTAACACTGGGAGGCTGGTCATGCTCAGTTGGGTGGTGTGTCTTGTAACGGAGCAGAGCTTCCAAAGGTGCTGGGTGGTGTCTCTTGTCATGGAGCAGAGCTTAGGAAGGTGCCAGGGGAGAGCAGGGCCATTCCGCAGCCCAGTGAGGGGTTGAGTGCCTGTGCTGTGTTGACTCTAACGGCATCTCCTCTTCTGCAGGTGTAAGAAATGGGGAATTCCTATAGAGAAGATTTATAACAAAACCCAACGAGAGAAATTTGCCTGGGCTATCGACATGGCAGAGGAAGACTATGAGTTTTAACCTGTTTTTAATGAGCTGAATTTTATGCGAAATAAAAGGGGGAGTAGCCTGGTTTTTAGGAAGATTGATAAACTGTGAGCCTTACTTGTCCTTGGGTGCTGGGGAAGGGGGAGGAAAGGGGCAAGTGAGCATCAGATAAAGCAGCCAACATCTTGCAGAAAGCATAACCTGGAAATATCCTAAAGGAGCTGAGCCAGTTGTCCTATGGACAACTTATTTAAAAATGTTTCAGAGATCCAAATTCTAGCTGTCTGGTTTGTGTGGTTTTTTTCTCTTGAGGCAGGGCAAGTGGATGGGGGATTTGTCAACCTTCCGCCAGGCAAATTCACCATCACACTGAGAGCGTGGGAATCTTTAGCTACTGTATACAAAATCCAATTATATTGGTGCGTTTTTACAGTTAGGGTTTTGCAATAACTTCTATATTTTAATAGAAAATGGACTCCTTAACCCCTGCCCTTCCCCTCCCCCTCCTGCCCCATTTCAGAATTTAACAAATAAACAAAATTTAAGAAACCCAACGCACCTGTTACAGCTGTCACTATAGTCATGGAAATACCCAAATCTTTTCCAATTTGTCACTTGAAACAGTCATGGCATTCAAACATGAATTACAAATATCCACCACATTTGTTCAGAGCAAACCGTGATGGGAAATCGGCCTCCTGACTTGAGTGTTCCTTTTTTAAATGTGAATTTTTATTTCTTTTAATTATTTTAAAATATTTAAACAGTTTTTTTTTCTTCTTGATCTTAAAGATCGTGTAGATTTGGGGAGTGGGTGGGGGGAGGGGGCCGTGTGATGGGGAGACGAGTGTGGAATTTGAGGACAAGTGAAATTGGCAACAAATGACATTCCCATCACCCTTTGTTCTGAACATGCTCTGTACACTTCAAGAATATCTACTTTTTAGGTTTGTCAGACTATTTTACCTTTTTCCCCCCTTTTTTTCTAAGCCCCACTCCCCTCTTTTACTTGAAAGATTTTATTGTGTAAAAAGAAGTTTCACAGGTCAATAAATTTCGAGGGAAATGAGCATTGGTCCAAAAAGGAAAATAATCAAGATTTTAGGGCTTTTATTTTTTCTTTTGTAATTGTGTAAAAAAATTTTAAAAAAGTAAAAAGCAGAATTTTAATGTGAAACCTTTTTTTGCTATAATCATTAGTCTTAGAGGCATTGTTAGCGTAGTGTGTGTGCGAAGACCATTTCCTGCAGCCTTTCCTCAACAAGTATCTTCTATTTTTATCATGAATTCCCTTTTAATCAACTGTAGGTTATTTAAAATAAATTCCTACAACTTAACTGAGTGTTGGTGTCTGTGTGTTCTTTCACCTCGGGCCCTGGGCCACGAGGTACCCTAGGTCCGGAGGGAGCTGGTGGGCCTGGCACCACATTGTTCCTGCAGCCCCCGTACAGCAGGCACTGCCTCCATAGTGAGATGCTTGAGCCTTTCTCATCTGAACAGGGCTGCACAGAGGACGTTGAGGCCGTGGCAAGGGCTGAGTGGGTTGGGATTGACCCAGCAGTTGTCCCTTCTTCAACAGGGGTGAGTTGAAAGCATGTGAGTTCATAAGGGTGCCAGGGACCTGAAATGAAGCACCTGGCTGGCTTTTGGAAGGGATAACGCTTTCCACAGCTGCTATGTTGCCCTAATGTTTTGAGTAACTGGCATTGCTGCTTGCTTGTGTTGAGTCATGGTGGCTTTGTGGTATGTCTGTTATAGCCAGACCCTCAATGGGTGGAGAAGTTGGTCCTACAGCATCCCACTGTGGGGTTTTTTGGAACCCTAGTAGGGGCACGGAGAGCTGACCAGGCTTTTCTGCCAGTCTGCGATCCCACTGCTTGCTCATGAGCTCACGTTAATGCTGGGGCTTGAGGTGGTGCATCGGCTTGCCTGGTTCCCACATCCTTCATCTGTCCTCCCCACGTGGCAGGGTGCTTGTCTGGGTTGGTTTGTGCACCCCCAGGGGAAACTGCTTTGAATAATGCACTTAAATAGCAGCAGCCCGACCCTCCAACTTCTTCGGGCGCAGAGAGCTGCCCAGTTCCTCTTCCCAACCACAGAAGGAATTGCATGAGGGCCTTCCTTTTAATAAGAAGCTGCGTGGTCCCTGCTGGAGCTGTGTCCATGTGCAGCCTGCACAGCAAGCCTAAGAGCCTGCCCTTGCCCTGAGGTGTGGCTGCAGATGCCGGGTGAAGATCCTCTCTGGGGCTCACTGGCCGCATTTGCGAGTTAGTGGGAACATCAGGAACACGGTTTTGCATGTGTGTTTGGGGTCCCTTCAAGCATCCTTGGAAGCAGAGGCCGTTGCTTTAGGGAATTGGAAGTGACCTGAGGCAGGAGGAGTGAGGGGTAGAGCCAGGCTGATCTCTGGCAGGGAGAAGGGGTGGGATGGTGCTTGTTTGGGCCCAGGTGGCACGGTGGTTTTCGGCTCCTCTTCCTTTGATGAGGCTGCCTTTGTGGGGAGCCAGGACACTGCAGCTGCGTGCACCAGGAAACACGAGGAAGGGCAGTGTGAGCGTGTGGGTTTTCCTTTACTCCATGTAGCTGATGGGAATGTGCTCTGCACTGATCTTTGTGCTCGGGAGCCTGGGAGCCACATCCCTGCTCCGGCCAAAAGCAGGTTAATCGCAACCCAGTGCTCCAGCAGCACAGTGGGGTGGCTGTGGAGGAGAAGAGAGGAGCTGGGGCCGGAGCAGGGCTGCTAGGGCTGGTGCTGGAGCTGCGTGCAGAGGGTGCTGTGCGGTGTTGGGGCTGCTCTTGGGTGCCCAAGCACTGCTCAGCATAAGGAGTTGGAGCATGGGGGATTGAGGGCAGGGGCTGTACAAGCTTGGGACCCTCAGCTCCTGCCGGAGAGATGATGATCCCAGGAGCTGGCAGTGCCCGCTGCTGGTGTGGGGGGAGTTGTGTGTTCCTTCCAGCCGGGAAGGATGTGATCTGGCACTGCCTTGCTCTGATCTTTCCTGCTTCATCCCTCCCCAACCAGTGGTCACTGTGGATTTCCGCGCAAGCGCACCTCAGCATCAGTTTGCTTTGCCTCCCGAGCACCTCCCAGTCACCCCAGTGCTGGTGCAGCACTTGCTGGGCGCCCCGACCCCACGATGGTGGCCGCAGGGTCGGGCTCAGCAGCAGCAACCCTGAGCAGGGCTTCCTGCTGCCTGCTCTGACGTTTTCAGGCGCTTTGTTGTAGCTGCAAAAACTTGCAGTTTAGCAGGAGTTACCATTTATTCTCTGGGGCCTTTCCAAGGTGCAGCAGAGAAAATGCCAGCAGAGGGGGAAGGGGGCTCATTCTGCTCCCGACCTCCCTGTGCCTGGAACAATGCAGCTTGTAAAAATACCATTTCTATTTATACAGCCCTCCCTCCCCGCGTTCAGACCTGGCCGAATTAAATTCCCATACCCTACGCTGCTGAGCAGGGAAAGGTGCTTCTCCCTCTGCCACGTTGAAGGCAGCAGGGAGGGATGAGCTCCCACAGAGGGGGGGAATCTCCCACCCCAGCAGCACCACCGGCAGATCCACCTTCTCCCCGGGCATGGTGGGTGCCCCTGGCCAGGCTGGGGGTTGTGGCTCTTGGGATGTGCTGTGCCTGGAGGTGTGAGGCCGGGCTGATGTCGCAGGCTGGAGTGTGCTGTGCCTCTCCCTGTCAGTGGAAGGATGAAATCCGTTGGTGCAAAGCCAGCCCTTGAAAGGGCGCTCGGCTCCATCTGAATGCCAGGGAGCACAGGAGCTGAGATGGAGTTAATCTGTGTTTCTGCCTGTGGCACAGCAGGGTCAGGACCACACATCCCGCACTTCAAACGGAGAATTCCCAGATCCCATTGTTTCACTGTGCAGAGAAATGGCCACGAAACCTGCCGCGTCCCGTTTTGCATCCCACCACCGCAGCGCCTGGTCCTCGCCTGCCCCAGTGCCACCACCCCAGTATGGCTTTCCTGCCCTGCAACAGGGCTTGTGTTTGGCAGTGAGGGAAACTGAGGCAGCGGTGACATGACCAACTGAGGAGGCAAAATTGAGGATGAAACTGGATCTCGTGCATCGTGAGCCCAGCTCTCCCATGGGCAGGGCCAGCGGCCAAGGGGAGGCTGCAAACACCACTGAGTGCAGCCAGGATTCAGGGGCTGGAAATTGAAACCAGGTGAATTCAGGATATTAAAAAAAGCATT
>NW_009608800.1:70452-72740 GCF_000690535.1 Cariama cristata
GCCCCTCGGTGAGCACACCGCACACGGCAGGCACCGCGCCAGCATCCGCAGCGGGTCTGCTTTCCATCCCCGGCAAAAAAATGCCTTGCTCTGCTCTGTGTCTGTTAACACCACCCCAGGGCAGGAGGTAGCTCAGCACCATATTCCCTGTGGATTTTCCAGATCCTGCTTGCTGCAGGGCCAGGAGAAGCTCTTTCCCGATGGTGATTTTCTCAGCCCGTGGGCTGGTTTCTCATTTACCCACCCCAGGCAGCGCAGAGCAGATGAGAACGAATAACGCGGAGTGGTGCATCTCTCTTGGGGACTGCGAGATGCTGAGTACCGCTCGCTGGGATGAGGATCGGGCACCTCCTCTCAGTGCGTGGTCCCTGGGGTGGGAGAAGGACGCATCCATTCCCAGGCACTGGTGTCAGAGGGATGCTGGGCTGTGGGGCACCCCCAGAGGGATGCTGGGCTGTGGGGACCCCCCCCCGCTCCCCGGTGGTGTGGCCTCAGGGTTTTGTTTCCCTGGATTTTGCTCCCCAGCCCTTGAGCAAAGCTGATGCTCTCCTTGAGTTGGAGGTCACCTGGCCCTTAGCCTGCTGCCTGTTCCTGGGCAGAGGATGCAGCTGCTCCATGAATCCCACAGGATACTGGGAGGAGGGGGTTGGCACTCCATCCTTTGGGACTGCAAAAGGGGAAGGTGCTGGGGCCACTCAGAGGGGAAAAAAACCCCAACTTTTCCCAGAGGTGTTTGCAAGGGGAGACTTGCAGAGCCCCCTGACCTCCACAGCCATATGATGAACACGGTCCAGGGAATTTCTTCAAAAGCAAAATGTGTCTGACCCGCTGCCGACCAAAGCTCGGGCAGGGTAGAGCGGGACAGGATAACTGGAATGTGATGGAAGTTTCTGCTGCCTTGAGGGGCCAAGGGCTATTGCACACAGCTTGGCTGGTACAGGAGCCAGGACCACCGAAGGAGGCTGGCAAGCAGCAGACAGACAAAAGCGGTTTCGCGTGCTGTCAAATTAAACTGTGAAATTCCTCGGCTTGCAGCATCATGGACACGGAGAGTTAATGCAAGGCTAAAAAGTGATTTGTCAAACTCGGAGAAGAAAAACTATCCATCACACACACCGTATCGCAAACCACCACCTCCATGTGCTGGCCCCAGGGCTCCGGGGCTGGGGAGCCACCGTGATGGGTGCTCTCCATCAGCACGGACACAGGCAGTGTTTGGGAGTTGAGGGAGTTACCTTTTTCGCTTCTTTGATGGCCATGCTCCCTTCTCAGGTTTTTCCCTCAAAAACAAGGGTGTGCCCAGAACGCTCAGCTATTTTAAGACCACTGGGAGCCGGCTGCTTCCTGCCGGTCCTGAGCGAGGCCGTTCCACAAGCGAGGAGCGACTTCCCCGGTGGTAGGGGCGGCTCATCCCGGAGGGAGCGGGACAGAGGGTCCCGTGCCGCCGCCGTCCCAGGGCTCCCACCAGCCGGCTCCCGGCAGCTCTACCTTAGCCGAGCACATCCCCAGCGTCCTGTCACCCCTTACCGTGCTGTCGTACGCCGGTCGTTTTTATAAGGGCAGGTTTAGGTTCTTATCCCACTGCATTTGTCCTTGCCTTTTTGATGCCCAGACATTGAGTAGGATCCTAAACAACTCATGAACCTTGTAGGCCTCCTAGTGTGCGTGCACGTGTGTGTGTGCACGTGTGTGCTTGTGCGTGTCCCTTTGAAGGCGGGTGAAGCGGGAGGACAGAGGGAGCTGCTCGCATTTGGGGCGCGCTCGGTGACGGGTGCCCCATTTAGCAAACGATGCCCCTTCCAGACCCACCCATGAGCTGGAGGGTGAGATAAGGGCTGCTCGGCCGCATGCTGCCTTGCCATGGGCCTGCAAACACACGTGTGTGTGTGTGTATATATTGTATACGTATGCATATATACATCTATCTATGCGTTTACGTATAGGGGTACGTCCCCTCCAAGCGCTCCCTTCCACAGCTCTCCTGCAGCGGGGCCATGCTCACCCCTGGGCAGGTCAGCTCCTGGCCAGCATCCTCTGCCGGGGTGGGCAGTGCACCCCATACCGCACACGGGTGTTTGCACCGCACCCAGGACACGGTCCCCAGCCCGGGGCAGCCTGAGCACCCGGGGTGCCCTGGTGGGGAGGAGGAAACGGGGAGGAAGGCCAGCAGCAGCAGAAAGGGAAATTGCAGGCTTTAACCACATGAATGGAGCAAACCGCCCTGAAAGGCTTCTCAATTCAACCGCTTATCCCTTCGCTAACCCCGCTTTTGTGTGGGCTCCTGCTGG
>NW_009608801.1:0-18600 GCF_000690535.1 Cariama cristata
CCCAAGTGCAGGACCCGACACTTGGTCTTCTTGTACCTTATACAGTTGGTCTTGGCCCATTGATCCAGCCTGTCCAGATCCCTCTGGAGAGCCTTCCGACCCTCCAGCAGATCAACACTCCCACCCAGCTTGGTGTCGTCTGCAAACTTACTGAGGGTGCACTCGATCCCCTCGCCCACAGAACTGGCCTCAATACTGAGCCCTGGGGAACACCTTTTGTGACCGGTCGCCAACTGGATTTAACTGCATTCACCACCACTCTATGGGCCCAGTCATCCAGCTGGTTTTTTTACCCAGGGAAGAGTGTGACCGTCCAAGCCATAAGCAGTCAGTTTCTCCAGGAGAATGCTGTGGGAAATGGTCTCAAAAGCTTTACTAAAGTCTAGGTAGACAACATGCACAGCCTTTCTGTCATCCTCTAAGCAGGTCATCTTGTCATAGAAGGAGATGAAGTTAGTCAAGCAGGACCTGCCTTTCATGAACCCATGCTGGCTGGGCCTGATCACCTGGCTGTCCTGTACGTGCCACGTGATGGCACTCAAGATGATCTGCTCCATAACTTTCCCCAGCACCGCGGTCAGCCTGTGGTTCCCTGGATCCTACTTCTGGCCTTTCTTGCAGATAGGTGTCACATTTGCTAACCTCTGGTCAACTGGGACCTCCCTGGTTAACCATGACTGCTGATAAATGATTGACAGTAGCTTGGCAAGCACTTCCACCAGCTTGCTCGGTACTCTTGGGCAGATCCCATCTGGCTCCATAGACTTGTGTGTGTTCAAGTGGTGCAATAGGTTGCCCAAAAATTCCCCTTGGGGAATGGGGACTTCATTCTGCTCCCTGTCCCTACCTTCCAGCTGAGGGGGCTGGGTACCCCAAGAACAGCTGGTCTTACTATAAAAGACTGAGGCAAAGAAGGCATTGAGTACCTCAGCCTTTTCCTCATCCTTTGTCACTATGTCTCCCCCCGCATCCAATAAAGGATGGAGATTCTCCTTAGCCCTCCTTTTGTTGCTAATGTGTTTATAGAAACATTTTTTGTTGTCTTTTATAGCAATAGCCAGATTGAGTTATAGGTGGGCTTTGGCCTTTCTAATTTTCTCCCTGCATAACCTCACAACATCCTTGTAGTCCTCCTGAGGTGCCTGCCCCTTCTTCCAAAGGTCATAAACTCTCTTTTTTTCCTGAGTTCCAGCCAAAGCTCTCTCTTCAGCCAGGTTAATCTTTTTACCCATTGGCTTGTCTTTTGGCCCATGGGGATGGACTGCTCATGCGCTTTTAAGATTTCCTTCTTGAAGAATGTCCAGCCCTCCTGGACTCCTTTCCCCTTCAGGCCTGCCTCCCAAGGGACTCGGTCAAAGCCCCTAAATAGGCTGAAATCTGCCCTCCGGAAGCCCAAGGTAGCAGTTCTGCTAACGCCCCTCCTTACTTCTCAGAGAATTGAAAAACCTATCATTTCATGATCACTGTGCCCAAGATGGACTCCAATCATCACATCACCCACAAGTCCTTCTCTGTTCACAAACAATAGGTCCAGCGAACACCTTCCCTCGTTGGCTCCCCCACCAACTATGTCAGGAAATTCTCTTCAACAAACTCCAGGAATCTCCGAGATTGTTTCCTCTCTGCCACGTTGCATTTCCTGCAGACATCTGGTAATGTCTGGTAAAGTCCCCCACAAGAACAAATGCTCATGATTGTGAGACTTCTCCCAGCTGCTTATAGAATATTTCATCCTGTTTGGGTGGTCTATAGCAGACTCCCACCATGATGTCTGCCTTGTTGGCCTCCCCCCCGATTCTTACCTGCAAACACCCAACACTTTCGTCACCACCATCAAGCTCTAGACAGTCAAAACACGCTGTAACATACAGGGCTACTCCAGTACATCTTTTCAGTAATTGACTTTCTTATTCAGTCAAATATTTAACAGCTTATGTTATTTTTTTTATGAAATTATGCAAACACAGGGACTGGAAATGTGTACAGTAATGAACCAGACCTGCAGTTTGGATTGAGGAAATCAAAAATTTGGAAGAAAATCAGAACAGTATAGATGATTTGGAATTTCCTGTTTAGTAGATAGCTTTCAACCTGACAAATTTTATCTGTTTAAAATTCTCCTCAGATTACAAACATAGGTTTCTTTGATCTGAAGCAAAAAGAGAAAAGTTGGAAACACTTATATGTAAACTAGAGAGACATTAAAGCCTTTTTTTGTGGGGTTGGGGAGATAAAATTGAGGTGATACTGTGTGACTGCATTTTAAAAACTCTAGCAATAACTTTTTTGAAGGAAGACATAACTAGTTCTCTGCTGTCATTTCTGTTTCTTGCCTCTTGACCACTGTTTCTCTGACCTTATGAAAACAGCATCATTATGTACAAGTCCTGGTGTTACTCTTACTCAGATGATGCTAAAGCGCGAAGTGACCTCAAGAAGAGAAACCTGTATGTTCTAGTAAAAAATCAGAATGTAGCACATCATTCTTTATAATGCACGTCTATTTGTTGCAACATATGGAATCAAACCAGACTGAAATACATAAATTAGCTGAGATTTATGTTCGCAAATATTGCTTATTTAAACATCTGGTGTTTTCCACAGCAGGAATCTATTAACTCTGCCATTCTTGTAAGTGCTGCAGTGAGTGAGAGCTAAGAGTATGTGGAAATGAAGGGCAACCAGCCTTTTCCAAAACGCTGGCCCTTGAATGTTAGGCAGCAGCACTGGAACCAAATCTCCACTTCTGAACTTTCCTTTTTGTTAGGTAAACTGATGGAACTGGCAAGCCAGCCAAACACAAAAAGAAACCATGAAAGAATCTGGGAAACAGTGCAAATTTAGCTTTTGGAAATCATGCTGGAAGTTTTTCTTTCTGCTTGCAGATATACACAGCAGCACATGGATAAAAAAAGAAATCCTGGTGAAAAGAAGAAAGATGGCATTTGAACCATGAGCAACCATGGTGGTTTTTCACAGAGCACTCTTCAAACCAATGCAGTTTCACCCCCAGCTCCCATTCCTGGAAGCATTTATACAGGATTGTATTGGAACAGTGAAAATTACCTAAGATGGCTTTCTCTGTGACCCAGATTGGGGTGTTACCTACTTATTAGAAGTTGCATTTTTTGGAGAAGGATTTCCTGGTAAAGAAACAAGCACACTGGAAGTGGAGCCCGCAAGAACTACTGGGATGAGGAAGGGCAATGATGAAGCGCTATCTTAAACCGATGCACAGGAACAGTGTGAGACATGATGTTCCACTGCCAGCTCATCTCAGCATTCATTAAGTTTTATGAAATTACCAAATAAGAAAGTTGGGCAGGAGAAAAGAGGAATAACTACACAGCTGTGAATGAACATACCCAGGCTAGTTGTGAATTAGATGTCTGCTACTCTAGCAGTAAAGCCATGGCAAGGTGAAGATTAACACACTCCAAATCTAACAATTTGCTTGTATTTTTGGGAAAATGTTCAGTTACTTCAGCTTTCCGACTGTGCTACCTCAGCTACATTGCTAAGCTCAGCAATGAGTAATTTTAAAGGTAGTTCAAATATGCTTACACAAAAAATAAACATGAAAAACCAAAATACTAAAAGGCCCTGTCAGAACTGAGGAAAAAAATACCATCATTTACTTGTCTCTGCTGTGCCTTTTTCTGTAGTTTCATATAGCTAGCCTCTGACTAGCTTCCTGAAGTTTGTTTAAGGCTGTATCTCAGGGTTAGTATGTGAGGAGTAGGAAGCACTACTGTGAAGCACTGCTTTCATAATATGAGCTTGCTTTTGTGCTCTGAGCTTAAAGGCTTACAGGTGATACTGGCTGATCCTCTTCTGCTCCCTCCCATCCAAACATTAATCTTCACACAGCACAACAATCTCTGTCCAGACTTGTCTGTATTCCTCTGCTGTCTTCAGTCATAATCCTGTGAAAGTATTCAGAGATAAATTGGACTTTCAGACTTTTTCTTGTACTAGGTGTTTCCCAGCTATGCATTTCAGACAAGAATATTTTTTTGCAATAGTGTGACCTTAGGTTTTTTCTACTTTTTTTCTACTGTAATAGTTTTGCCTTGGGGTTACATACTAGATTCCAAAGGCTGGGTTTAATATACTAGAACATCTTGTTAGCTTGCATACCTATCAGGGCCTTTCATCTCAAAAGCAGATTGCTGCATCAAAGCTACTTATCAGTAAAATTTCAAAGACGCTTAAATTAAATCAGGGGTGGCAACTTAGATTTCCTTCAGCTCCACAGAAAGCATAATAATGGTGCTCTCCTTTCTAATTTTGTTTTCAAAACTTTTTGTACTACTTATCAGAACAGCTGAAGAGAAGTTATCAGAAAATCATCTTTCCTATAGCAGAGGCAAAAAGTATGTAATAAACAATCCTTAGTCTGAAAACAGTTCTTACAGCCAGGGTGGACTTTCAGCACATGTAAGACAAAACTTGTAAGGAAAGAGATAAAAACTAATTTGTGGGTCTAGATCAACATCAAGGTTGTTTATGTGTTAAGCTGGGGCTGACATGTACATATGTATGTGTACATACATATGTAAGTAAAGATTAGTGGCCCAAATTTATGGTAAAGATCATCTCTTTAAAAGGCCAGAATTTCTGGAATAAAGGCTACAACACATGTCTCTCTAAACAAGAAAATCAGCCCATGCAAAACTGGTATACCGTGAGAGCACAATAAATACAAAACACACCTTCTCAGTAGTTGGGATGGAAGGAGCAGTTACCTAGATTTTAGGGCAAAGTCTTCCAGCATCTTAAGTGTTGCACTTCTACTTGTATAATACGTATTTTACTCCATGTCTGTTCTAGTTTATTTTATATATTCTGGTTTCCAACGTCTTAATTAAAACATTATTAGAACCACAACAATATGATAGGTTTGGTGTATTGTTTCATGACTTTGGAGAAGAGCAAATAGAACTCTCAGTTCTGGTATCTTGGTGGATGAAAAGCTGAATATGACCCAGTGATATATGCTGCAGCCCAGAAAGCCAACCATACCCTGGGCTGCACCCAAAGAGGCGTGACCAGCAGGTCAAGAGAGGGGATTCTGCCCCTCTACTCTGCTCTGGTGAGACCCCCCTGCAGTACTGCCTTCAGCTCTGGGGCCCTCAGCACAAGAAGGACATGGACCTGTTGTAGCCAGTTCAGAGGAGGACAACAAAGATGATCGCAGGGCTGCAGCGGCCCTCCTATAAAGACAGGCAGAGAGAGTTGGGGTTGTTCAGCCTGGAGAAGAGAATCTTCCAGGGAGACTGTGGAGCAGCCTTTCCATACTTAAAGGGGGCCTACAGGAAAGCTGGAGAGGGACTTTTTACAAGCGCACGTAGTGATAGGACAAGGGGTAGTGTTTTTAAACTGAAAAAGGGTAGATTTTAGATTAGATATTAGGAAGAAAGTCTTTACTGTGAGGGTGGTGATGCAGTGGAAGAGGTTGCCCAGAGAAGCTGTGGATGTCCCCTCCCTGGAAGTGTTCAAGGCCAGGTTGGATGGGGCTTTGAGCAACCTGGTCTGATGGAAGGTGTCCCTGCCCATGGCAGGGGGGTTGGAACTAGATGATCTTTAAGGTCTCTTCCAACTGAAATCATTCTATGATTCTATGTTAAATGTCTGGAAAAATGAAATTAAATTTTTGTTTGCCACTTTTGTTATGTGTGCAAATTGCATATGACTTATTTAGACACTGCGTTGGAGGAGATGGGAAAATCTTAATATGAATTCGTTGTGCCAGGAGGCAAAATGGACATATACTTATGCTAAGGCCTCAAGTTAGTTTCTTATGGTTTAAACACTATTCCTGATATGACTTTATGGTACCACTTTTACTAGCTTCCCTGAACCTCTTGTCTCTAGTTTTAGTTGTTTTTTTTTTCTCTTTTTTTTTCCTGTAAGTAATTTCTAATTTCATTTAGAAATAAAATGACAACTGATCTACCATTCAACTATACACTCAGATTTCCAGTCTAAACCTGAAGGAGATTCAATGTTAACTTTTAGTGACAGTCTTGAAGACTCCAGTAGCACACTGCATCTTATCTAGGAGGAAATAAAATAGAAAATATATGCCATCGTATGCCATGATTCATAGAATCATACAATGGTTTGGTTGGAAGGATTACATTGCCACATTAAAAAAAGGCAGTAAGAAACAGTTTTAGGGAAATAGCAGCTTAAGTTTGTGAAACAGAAGTTAAGAATAGATAAAAAATTTCAAGCCCATCTTTCTTTTGAGCCTTGCTTATACTACATCTAAAGTAATCTTGAATTTGCCATGCACTTGAGATCTGCCTCTCCATTCCCTGAATAAATTTGTATTCATTCAGAGGAGATGTTTCTTCATAAAGGATCATTCCTTGTCTGTCAATGTGATACTGAAAGAAATGGTGTTAAGATGTTACACATAAAGTTTCAACACACAGACAAGTTACCTTTGATAAATTGCTTTATTGTCTCATGGAAAACATTAAGTACCTTGAGCCCACTTACTCCTCAAGGAAAAAAGTTGACAAGAAGCTGGAGAACATGCCTGCACATGCTTTGCCACAGATGTCAGAGGATAATTTATCATGCAGCTACATGTTCATGAATCCAAACCCTGACACTTGGGCAGGAGATGATCGGTTTTTGTATCTTTCAGACTGTGTCAGAGGAAACAGGGCTGGGTGAGATGGTGTAACAGAGTGTTCCAACAACTTCTAGACCTCTTGTCACACCACTATCCCTTGATCTGAATGCTGCTTAAAGGAAACAAGGCTCCCTATAAAAATTCACTGTTGATGATGCTGCTGCCTCTCTTAATTCCATGAGTCAAAGAAAATTATAAGAAAAAACACAGAGCAAAACTACCTCAGAGAACAGAGGTGACTTTATGAAGCTGAGGATTGATATCCAGCAGTATAACTTCCAGTTAGCATCAGCACCACCACCACTAACAGTAACAATTTCTGCAGAAGCTGCTTCAGGTATAGAAGTAATTCTTCGGTACATTATTGAAATAACTTTTATTTGTGCCTAGGAAACTCTCTTATGTTTATTTCCCCTGAAACTTAGCTCCTTCCAGTACTATAGAAACAAGCTTTAGCTTTACACTCTTTTCTGTAGCCAACAACTTGATATACAGTCATATATGGTGAGCTTTGCAAGTGAAAAAATACGAGTATCTATTAAGTCCTACCTGAAACTATGGAGGATTTTTTCTGTCTGTAGATTTTGTTTTCTTCTCAAACATTACAGCTCTGTCTGCAACTCAGACATGACTATTTATTAGTACAGTATGTTCCTCTGCTTCAACTACTGTGGCAGAGGTATACAGCGTTGACTTGGTGCCTTAGCAAACAAAAGAGTAAAAGAGTAATCAGATAGTTGATATAAAAATTGCCAGTTAGAGTAGACTCTGACCTTTGTTATTCTTCACAGATACCAGTTCATTTAAGGTTACCTTGTTCATGCAAATTGAGAACTTCTTCTGATGAAGCTCCAAATCCAGCCTGTTCATTGAAAGGATCTCATTAGCAATTTAATCTAATTGAAATTATGAAAAACTTGTGATGTTACAATAGAATGCTATTTAATCTTAAGCGTCTTCACCACCTTATCACTAGGCATTCAAAGGACTACAAACTGAGGGTAGACTAAAAGAATCACTTTTATCATGGCTACTGTATCTTTACATGAAAGCTACTGCAGTAGCTTGTCCCCATTAAAATAAATATGAAAACAAACTCTTGGAGATCTGCAGCTGCAAAGACATCCTTTTAATAGCAGCTGACCTTTATGAGCTGCAGACATGATCCAAGTTACCCCCAATCAGTGCCAAACCCTGCTCTTGGTACAGAGTTACTACTGGTCTGAGATGGCTTCACCCCGAAACATGACGAGAGGACTTTGGGTCTCCTGCTCCAGGCAAACAATACCACTTGACTACAAGCCTGACAAAAGCAATTTGCTTGGTAAAATATCAACTTAATCAAGGCTTCTGTACTCCAAGTGGAGTCAGTCAAGAAATGTAAACTGAAATATCTTTCTTCTCTGAAACGTTGAGAGAAATACTAATTCATCTGAATGTAAGCAAAAAAGCATTGATAAAAATATCCTTGGGAGGCTTCTTACTTCTCACCAGTAGAGACAGGAAACAGGTATTTTCACCAGGCCAAAGAGAGATCAGAAAATCTCCAAGGAATGCTTTAGACAACAACATGGCTAGCCAGACCAAGATCAAGAGGAAGACATAGCAGAAGACAAATATCTGGACAGGCATGAGGGCTAGGAGGGTATCCAACAGGATTATGAAGCAGACGATAGATTTTAGCAAGCAGAGGACAGGAACAGAACAACCAACCAAGTACCATGGTGATGAGGGAATACGGTCAGACATCAGGAATGAGGGAACCAAGGCGGCAGTGGGGTCAGGACTGAAGTGGAGGTGATCAAAGAAAGCAACCAAGACAGAGGAGCAGAAATCAGGTGCTCCAGAACATGAAGCTTGCCTGCATCCAAAGACACATTGAGCCAGAAAAACCAAGCTGTACAATCCCATATGTACCTTGTATTTACAACAAACCATTGGTCAGCCTGCTGGGACAACCTGCAGCTGCAGCAATATTACACAACTGTTGCAATTACAGGTCGCAGGCAAGTGCAGGGCTCACGTCCTTGGCAAACCTAGGCAGAGGATTCCAGTAATCAGACAACTGGTTGTAAATCACTTCATAGTCTCACACTCACACACAGAGGTTCAGTTTTTTCCTCTCCACTTCCTCAAGATCAATGATGGGGAAGGAGATCCCAGGCTCCTACGCATAGCATGTAAACCATGTATCTATGAAGAACCTGGGTGTCCAAGGATGGATTTAACAAGCGTTGGAAGGAGGGCTGAACAGTCAGAACTGCATGTAAATACTGCTTTCTAATTAAAAAACCCCAACATCTGTAAGATAAGTCAAACTGGAAATGAAAAATGTTATATATTGTACCCAGAACTGCACAGGGTTTGGGAAGGATGTCCAACTAATTTAATTAAATTCATTGTTACAAGAGACACTTAGCATTGATATATTGAAATATTGGTGAGTTTTTCCTTTAACACTGCTTTTTCCATAATCCCTTATGGTTCAGAGTTGCAGAAATTTATATGATAGAAAACTAAGGAAAACAGAAAATGTGAGGTACAACAGAAAAATTCTAGATGATGTCCCTAGTGTTGTGAGATTCTGATGAAATTAATTAGGAATAGGGGGATGAGATGCTTCATTCTCTGAAGAAATACCTGGGCTTACTTGTTTCCAGATACCATCTAAAATCTTATATGTCAGTCCCTTGTACTATCATCTAAAATACAATTTAAAAAGGGATGGCAGAAAGAAATGTCAGGGGGTTGTTCAGCCTACTGAACTTTGGACTAAACCTCATGTTAAAATACATTAGTGTTTATGGAAATGTGTAGATTTCTCAGCACCCAAACTGGTGCTTAATGTTGAACTGCATGAAGACCAATGTATAGACATACATTTTTTAGATGCCAATTCTATGCCTCATTAAATTTTGAAAATTAATCTAAAATATTTGTGCCAACTTGTCACTTTATTTATGGAGGCACTATTTCTTAATGATTAGTGTTTATTATTTAATAAATGGAGAGTTTATAATATTTCAGAAGTTCACATAATCCTGCATGCGTTCATCTGACTATCCAGATTGTTTCTGAAGTTTCACAGTATTTATACACTCAACCTGTTTGTACAGCCACCATCTCAAAGACATGGCCTACACATGCTTATTTCACACCTTTATCAATTCATCCCATGTAGAAGACACCATGCCTGCTGTTACTGACAAACACAGTATCATTTCCGAGTATGATAGCTGCGATTAAAAAATAAGCACAAATAAAAATGCAAATCAGTTTCCAAACTCTTTTTCTTGTATTTTGGGAACACAACACAGAAATAATAGGGTCTATTAATAAATAAGAATGCATTTATTTCTAAGCTCCCATTTTTTTTTATTTCCCTTTTTCTTCTCTACTCCATCACTTTTTTCTCCCAGTGTTGTTAGTTTCCCAGAGCTCTTTCCATTTTGTTTGACAAATGGTAGAGTTTTTATAAACACTTCATCCACCATTTATAAATACTTCATCCAATATCACCAATGACATAGACCGTGGGATCGAGTGCACCCTCAGCAAATTTGCAGGTGACACCAAGCTGAGTGGTACAGTTGACATGCCCAAAGGACGGGATGCCATTCAGGGGGACATAGCCAAGCTCGAGAAGTGGGCCTGCATGAACCTCATGAGTTTCAACAAGGCCATGTACAAGGTCCTGTATATGGGTCAGGGCAATCCCAGGTATCAATACTGGCTGGGGGATGAAGGGATTGAGAGCAGCTCTGCCAAGAAGGACTTGGGGTGCTGATGGATGAAAAGCTGGATATGAGCTGGCAATGTGCACTTGCAGCCCAGAAAGACAACTGCATCCTGGCCAGCAGGTCGAGGGAAGTGATTCTGCACCTCTGCTCCACTGTGGTGAGACCCTCCCTGCAGTACTGCCTTCAGCTCTGGGGGCCCCAACAGAAGAAGGATGTGGACCTGTTGGAGCGAGTCCAGAGGAGGGCCACAAAGATGATCAGAGGGCTGGAGCACCTCTCCTGTAAGGACAGACTGAGAGAGTTGGGGTTGTTCAGCCTCGGGAAGAGAAGGCTCTGGGGACACCTAATTGCAGCATTTTGATACTTAAAGGGAGCTTATAAGAAAGATGGGGGACATACTTTTTAATATGGCCTGTAGCGATAGGACAAGGGGTAATGGTTTTAAACTAAAAAAGGGCAGATTCAGACTAGATATAAGGTTGATGAGAGTGGTGAAATACTGGAACGGGTTGCCCAGAGAGGTGGTAGATGCCACATTCCTGAAAACATTCAAGGTCAGGTTGGACAGGGCTCTAAGCAACCTGATCTAGTTGAAGATGTCCCTGCTCATTGCAGAGGAGTTGGACTAGATGACCTTTAAAAGTCCCTTCCAACACAAACCATTCTATGATTCTATGATTCTATCATTTCATTACCAACAGTTTTTATTAGAAAATGAAGCTTAAAACGAGATTGTTGCACAACATGAATATGCTTGAGTTAGCTCTGAAGGAGCTGAAAACAGCATGAGAACATGAAGAGATGTTTCTGCTTAAGCATACTGCCTGCTGTATGCAGCACTGCACTGTGAGATGAAGATGTAGCTGAACAATTGAGTTGTTTTAGATTCAGGCTTTTTAGTTAACTGTACAAGGAAAAACTAATTTTCTGCCAAAGATTTACCCTGGAGTATCAAATACTAAAGTAAACAAAGCTACAGAAACTTTTGTACATCAAGAGGTGCTAGGCAGAAATAATTCTTGCCTATAAAAAGTCAATGAAACTTTGTTGCAGGACCAATAAAGTCAATTCCAGCATTCATGTGGTGAGGAGCTGAACTGACCAGAAGTTATTAATCTGGTTTGTAGAACAGCTGACTCCTGACAAGTCCATATAGATAGTACTTGAAGAGCTGATAGAAAGCTAGCAAAGTCCACAATTTATTAAGAGCTCCTGAAAAAAATATTACCTAATTTTGCATGTAATATATAGCAATATAAACATGTGGCCAGAGAACAAAATGAAAAATTATTAGAGATATCAAGGTAAAAGCAGGAAAATCTGGAAAAGAAGACAATATAAAATATGAACAACCCCCTTTTAAAGTGGCTTGGTAGAATCTTTCAAATAAAATTGCCTGGATAGGTACTATTTTTTAAAGAATACTATTAGCATAGGTTCTATATGCAAGTCCATACATATTCCAAAAAATCAGTGAAAATTGCCAGCTACAGAATGTAGCAGATTTTGTTCTTCCTATTTGAAAGCATAGCTATCATCAAAGCTATATTTCAGATGTTTACGAGGCCAAGCCTGAAACATTTTCTGTAGGAAACAAACATACTTGAAAATACAACTCTTTTAGCAACCTGAAGGCAGCAAAGCTCATGAGGCCAGTGTAAAAACAGAAACAATCCTTCCCCCAGGAGTTACATAGGTATAAACCTGCATTTTAAAAGACTAAGTTTAAGATGCCTCTCAGTTTCAGACTGTTGAGTTCGGCACACCCTGAAGATGACTAAGCTTCAAAGAGCACTAAAGCACACATTTAGAAATGCTCAGGAAGGCACAAGCTTGCCATTCAGAGAACAGCGGCCTCAAAAATCTATTCTGCACATCTTGTCTCACCAACACCATGGTATTAAGTTCTGTGCATCTGAAGTAATAAACAAAACGATACTTCAACAACAGAGCATTAAAGAGGCAAAAAGGGACTCTTGAATCCCTCTGGAAAGAGAGTCTTATGATGCCTTATTGAATTTGTACAGTGAGAACGTTGCTCTGAGTGCTGGACCTGCAATAGAAAAAAATCTATCAACATGAAACTGAAAAGAAAAATTATCTAAAGTACAAATCACTGTTCATGTGTTACTATGATGAAAAAACATGACAGGACCTTTGTCAGTCCCTTGCTCAAGAACCTCAAATATTATGTTAATATATAGACTCTGTCTCCATTTTAGAAATGGATTTCTCAATGTCTTTTCAGAAAGATGAACTGTAGCATGGAGATTCTTCATAAATTTCTCCTGAGTGACAGCAATTGCTGAAACAGTAATAGTTCATGGACTTTACATAAAGCAAGACCCATGACATTTATTCATTTGATGTACACATGATTAAATTTATGTACCAAAAAAATCCCGATGAAATCAAATAACATATTCCCGGTATGGAACAGAGAGTGGGTTGGAAGCCTTCGCAGGACTGAAGAACACCAACCTGTGTAAAGTCTCACCCAGAAAGATTTGCTAAAACAGCTAACTTGATGTCTGAGAATGACTAACCTGACATGGCAGGTTCACTGCTGCTGGAACAAAAAAAATATTTCATAAAATAACTATTCATTTTTCTAGTTTGAATATTTTTTTAAATTTCATTAAAGCTACACTGTAAACTCGACACGTGGGTTTCCTCTCCACCTGTTCTACAAGGGATTACACATAACAAATGGTGCTGGTATTGGCTGGGAGACAGTTAATTTTCTTCATTGTAGCTAGTAGGGGGCTGTGTTTTGGATTTCTTCTGGAAACAGTATTGATAATTTAGGGATGTTTTAGTTATTGCTGAGTCAAGGCCTTTTCTGCCTCTCACACCACCCCATCAGCGAGGAGGCTGGGGGTGCACAAGAAGTTGGGAGAGGACACAGCTGGGATAGCTGACCCTAACTGACCAAGGTGATGTTTCATACCATGTGATGTCATACTCAGCATATAAAGTGAGGGGAAGAAGAAGGAAGGGAGGGACATTCAGAGTTATGGTGCTCGTCCTCCCAAGTAATCATTATGCATGATGGAGCCCTGCTTTCCTGGAAATGGCTGAACACCAGCTTGCTGATGGGAAGCAGTGAATGAATTCCTTGGTTTGCTTTACTTGCGCATACAGCTTTTGCTTTGCCTATTAAACTGTTTTTATCTCAGCCCATGAGTTTTCTCACTTTTACTCTTCTGATCTTCTCCCCCATCCCAGTGGTGGGGAGGAGTGAGCGAGCAGCTGTGTGGGGCTTAGCGGGCCAGGGGTTAAACCACAACACTTGCCCACATCTGACAGGGAAATCTCATCACCAGCACTTTCCTCCAGTGTCCCATGCTGCACATAGGATATTGAGCTTCCCAGTTACTGCTCTTTACAGACCTGGAAAATAAACCAGATTTGCCTTCAGGGATTCATTGTTTTTATTTAGCCTGATCCAAAGCACGATGAAGTCAACGAATCATTCTTCCTCTATTAGAATAAGATACTTCCTTCTAAGTGAGAATAAGTTACATATGAAAAGCCTCTGCTGACCAAGAAGTGGCCATTCTGTTTAGTCAAGCAAGATTCAGGGAATTCAAATTAATTTGGTTATTTGCTTCTAAGGATATTTTTGTGATCCTCTAGTTTTAAGCGCTGATAATATATCTAGTTAGTACTGCAACAGACAATTTAGAAATTTAGCTTGTTATGTGTATTAATATTACAATATATGTTGACTAGCATTTGAGGAGCTTCCTGAGGTTTATTACATCACTAGCACTCCAAATCCAGGGTGATGACATTGTGCAGCCTTCTGGATTTCACTTCCTTCAGTTTGGCACTTAAATAATACATTTCTTCCTCTACTTTTTTTTCATTAGTTCAGTTGTAGAAATTATTTCATTACTTATAGATGATTAAATAGTTCTACTGATTATTTGTTCTTTCCACGGTCTCTATCTGGATTGCTTAATGTAGATCTGTTTTAAGAGAAGTTCAAGTGAAGTATCTTTTTTTTTTTTTTTTTTTCAAATTTGTATAATTTGGTATTACTTGAAAAGAAGATCCTGATATCTCTTTAGCTAGTTTCCTAGGACAAAGAAATTCAGTCAGAAGATTTCTGTGCAGCATGTTCCTATTATTTCTAGGATTTCACTGCACAAGACTTTAAAAGACAGGGAAATAATAAGGTGATTGTCAATACCATGGTTTTAACTGTGACTAAGAGGAGATTTGCTTTTACTGCTCAGGAATAACAAAGTAGTTTCCCTTGATTTAAAAGTTGAGTTACTGAACTATCAAGGTTTCAAGACAGAATAATCCTCTTTCTTTTCCTGTTTCTTCTCGTAACTTTTTACAATATGACTTCTGCTTCCGAACATGTTTCCAAATGGTGAGCAGTACACTGAGAGAACTATGCTTTTACTTCGCAGCCAAGCTGCAAAAACTGGCAGTGACTTCTTTGCAGTGGACATAGATTTGGGACATGCTTTTGTCTGTTCAGTGATGAGATAAAAATCAGAGTTGTTTTTCTCTGTTACAAAATAGCTAGTCAACAGGTATGATTAGCACAGACAAACCATATGTTAATGATTAGAAAAAACTGAAGTAAAACTCACTGTGTGGATATCAGCAACCCTCACCTCACCTATAGTTTATCAGCAAAATATTAAAAAGGCCACTTTTTTAAGTCTGGAGTTATGTTCCATAAGAAAAATACAATTTTAGGCATTTCAACAGTAATTTTTCAGATGACAAGCATACAAACACTCATCCAGTTGGGCAAGGCATGCTGATGAAATTCAGTGTTCTGTGCTTTCCTCTCAGGGCTTGTGCAATACCGTATCAACGCAGTCCAGAGCAGACAGATGGATGCTCACTCTGTTCACAGCCTGAACTAAGAACTAAGGCTTAACAGTTAAATAGAATAACTGCATTATGCTCTATTGTGCCAAATGCTGAAAGAGGAAAGCTGACTTTTCATCTGATAAGGCCATAGCAATGTGTTAAGCTCAAGGTATGTGTACTCAGGGGACTGCTGGTGCAATAGTAGATCAAGAAGTTTGCACTAAATCAAGTCAGCTAAAATGTATTCCAAATCTTTGCCAAAAACAGTTCTGAAAGGATTATATTCAGTGCTAACAGGATGCTCAAAGGCATCACTGGTAAAACGAGAGATGTAAACTCAGGTTGGAGGTATCATTGAAAAAAACCCTTTGTGGAAAGAAAAAAGAGGATTTTTCAGGATTTTATCTGTTGTTTTAGGCAAATCATCAAGGTCATGCCATGGAAAAATGAAGACATCTTGAACTTTATAAAGATTTATGGATTTGCTGGATAGCAGCATAGATGCTGCAAGAATCTTGGCAAAAGGCTTGTTCTCACGAGAGAGCTCACTTTTCAGGCAAATATTTGCTCTCAAAGGGCAACAGGTTCGCTAGACTGCAGTGTCAGGACCCTTTGTAAAGTAGTGCATTGTATAAAGGGGTCATTTCATGATAAAGCTGAATTTTGGTAACTGATAATTAATTTTTGCTAGTAGCGGATACACTTGAATAGCTTGATGCTTACAATCCCAGTTTTGGAGGTTGTGTATTTCAAAACAAATGCTGTAGACTAGTACTACAAGTTTAAAGAAGTAGAATAAGAAGTAGCTACTCACAGTATCTAACTGTATTTCATGCAGGCTAGCAGGAGGAATGAGAAGCTAGTAAGAATATTTCAATACAGAACAGGTAGGAAACATTTTGGTTCAGGTAGAGAACTGTTAGATTACTTTTGCTGGGGAATTGCTGAGAAAAATGTCCCTGTTTAATTGCCCCTGTGCAAGCCAGTAGGAGCTTGTTGTGTTCCCTGTCTGCTCTATGTGGTTCTTGTTCTTTTGCAAATAAAGAGGTATGTCAAGCAATATGAAGGTTTTTGTAACGATCAGTTCATAGCATTTCTATAAATAAATCGCTGTTTTTCTTGGGTTGTCTGCTCCCTCAGTCTGTTGGAAATCTTTCATTATGTCTCAGAGAACAAAAGAAATAGTGATTATGATACAAAAATATCGTCATAACCACAAATAAATCAAAAACCTTCATAAGACAAGAAGAAAGAAATGGCATTTAAATTAAAAGGATATACCAGCAAATATCAAAAGACTATGCAGAGAGAGGATAAATGTAAGCTGGAAATTACATTTCTAGCTAGAATGGAAAAAGACTTTACAATATCCTTCAGGTTAATGGGAACAAAAAACTTCAACTTTTTCAGCTCATGAAAGCTTTGTAAATTTGTATGTTGAGATATGACATGATAATAGGGGTACTGGATTTAGAAATGAAAGTTTATAGTCCAAGGTGCTGCTGTTAATGGTATTTACATTTTCTAAAGCCAATAAATTATTGGTGCAATTTGTCACTTGCATCAGCTCTTCAAAAGCCTTTCAGTGAAGATACTCAGGGCCTTAACTTAAGTCAGCAGTCTGCAGAGGACAAAACTGAACCTGCTGTAGTTAGTTATATTGCCCTTTTGATCCTGATGTACATCAGGAGGAAAAAGGAAAATGACCAGTTTGTGCTGAACTTCTGTAATTCATCTTTCCACCTCTCGTTTCATCTTTCCCAATTAGAATTCTGCTTCTTTCTTGTAGTCATGTTGCTGTGATGGAATATTACCACAAACTAGCTGATGAAGTAGCATATTTTGGTAATTCTGAATAATATTTCATGTATTCTAGAAGTCTAGTGCATCAACAATACAGAATACAGAGACAGCTGTATCCACATTTGCTTAGATATTGTTGCTATTAGCTCCCTTATTTTTGCGAGAGTACGATCTTTGAAGTGTTTTGAAAAAAAAATAGAATAAAATTGGAGGTTAAATGTTTCAGTATCATGTAATAATAGATCTGTGTCATGGTTTAACCCCAACTGGCAACTAAGCCCCACACACCCGCTCGCTCACTCTCCCTGCAGCAGGATAGGGGAGAGAATCAGAAGGGTAAAAGTGAGAAAACTCATGGGTTGAGATAAAGACGGTTTAATAGGTAAAGCAAAAGTCGTGTGTGCAAGCAAAGCAAACACGGAATTCATTCACTACTTCCCATCAGCAGGCTGGTGTTCAGCCATCTCCAGGAAAGCAGGCCTTCATCACACATAAAGGTTACTTGGGAAGGCAAATGACATCGCTCTGAACATCTCCTCCTTCCTTCTTCTTCCCCCGACTTTATATGCTGACCATGACATCATATGGTATGGGATGTCCTTTTGGCCAGTTGGAGTCAGCTGTCCTGGCTGTGTTCCCTCCCAACTTCTTGTGCACCCCCAGCCTCCTCTCTGGTGGGGTGGGGTGAGAAGCAGAGAAGGCCTTGACTCTGTGTAAGCACTGCTCAGCAATAACTAAAACATCTCTGTATGATCAACACTGTTTTCAGCACGAATGCAAAACACAGCCCCATACTAGCCACTGTTAAGAAAATTAACTCTATCCCAGCCAAAACCAGCACAGCGAGGGAAAAATAACTTTAAAATTGGTGTTCCAGAAATGAAGGAGAAATCTTGTCCCCAGGGAAGCTGGCAGAAATTTTTCCATGATATTCAAGAAGGCTGCAGAATTATGTCCACACTTTATTTCAATCTATTGTCACGAATCGATCATTGTCTCTATTGTATGAATCACTTCTGCTGTTGCTTTGTTGATGGTACTGGCAGAAATCTCAATTAACATTGCCATGGCTGTATAAATTTCATTCATACTACCATTTGGTCTGTTTTAATCAGCAACAGAGGGAAGGAGAAAGGATTCTTAAAACAGAGAAAAGTGACTTTACAAAGTACTATACAACTTCCTTTCTATGTTTTGTTTTCTTTATTTCTGCACACTCACAGAAGAAAGTTTAGAAGAAAAACAGGTAGGCAGACATAATATCCCAGTGCCAAGAATGCCTTCTTCATTTTGATCTTTTGCACAGTCTGCTAGGACATTGCTCCCAGACAGGATGGTTTCAGCATCTGTGTCTCAGCACACTGTAAAGTGTCTCTGTGACTGTTTTCTGTATGAGCTCCACTCAGGAACAGAACTCTTGATGTTGTTGATCTCTCTGATGAGTTCAACCTAGCAAACAAAATAGGCTTTCAGGGTCTTTTAGTTTCTTCCTCATTAAGCCTGAGAATTTGTTTTGTTCCAGATATATACCCTATGGCAGAAAACCAAGCAAATAAGATTTCAGCA
>NW_009608801.1:18631-55329 GCF_000690535.1 Cariama cristata
GCACACTGCACAACTGTGACAATTTACAACTGAGTGGGTTAGGATTTGTTGCTAGCGTACAGCTTAATTAAATAAAACCCTATTTTAAAAGGTCACTCTGTGTGCAGCTGTTAATATGTAAGCCCTCAGTACTGAACGTAGAAAAAAAACTCCAAGCAATTTGTTCATTTAAACATCAAAAAATAAGCACTAAAAGAGAAAACTGGAATTAATGTTTTGATTTTTTTTTTTAATTCTAGTTTTATCAGTTGGAGGCAGCTCCTCGGGTAGCAGATTTAAAATCTGTAGGCAGAAAAGTCTACTGTGAAGACTACAAACTTGTGGACCCATATTGAACAGCAGGGGGAAACAGAATAGGGGAGAAAATATTTCTACACAAGAAAAATCTTAGTCTGCCAAAGATGACTACAGTTGCTGCTATACTACTGCCAGCTGTGCATATGTTTCCTATGGGCAACTAAATTCTTTCCATTTAGTGTGTAAAAGTCCTGTTCCCTTGGCCTGTATTATCTGGAAATGCTCTGAAATTTTCTGAAACAGAGCCATAGAGAAACCTCTCAGATATAATTATTTCCTGCTCTGTAAAATGTCTGAAGTTTTTTTACATGTCTATCTATGGGCTATTGCTCTTAGTATCCCAGTGAAGAGATAGATGCCTTCACTTAAAATTCAGAGAAAACAACCAAAAAAACCTAATTCCAAATATGTCTAGATTGCATCCTAAGTGGGCTTTTTGGCAAGCCCAGGCAAACCAAATGAGGTATACTGTGGGAACACGCTAGGTCTCCCCGCTGGCCTATGTGCCCAGATTTCCTCCTTAGAAACGAAGTGTACGTATGTGTGTGTGGATGGAAAACTGCAGACAGATTTTGTCCTACAGGCAGTCAACGTGCTCAGGGCATGTGTCCAGGTCTGGAAACTGGGAAGGTTTCCCAGATCCCAAAGTACAGACATACCCACAGAGAGGCAGGTTCTGGCTCCCCAGTTCTCTGGTTTTCATGCTCCAGTTGTCCAAAAGGGTCTGAAAACAGGCCTAAAAGGCTTCACTGTCATATGCTTTTTCATAAAAGCAGTCTGCAAGGAATAAAAGAGACTTGTGAATATTGACGTGAAAAGCTTCAGATCCCAGCTTTCAGATCCTCATGGATCAGTTTGATGCGAAATCAAAAATAAGGACCCAAATAAGGTGCTGGATTGAGGCAGAAGAGAAAATCTACAGCAGTATATCATAGCACATGAGAATATACATTTCTGAGGAAATGTAGTACAGCTCTTGAACAAGACCTTATAAGCAGAACAAACAATATAGTCTCACAGTCATTTCTTCTGTAGGCTTAGGAGAGAGCATTCAAAAATAAAAATACATTGAAGATAGACAGCTACATCCAAACAGGCGACCAAGGCTGTGGAAAATCCACATCTTTGCTGGAAATCTATAGCTACTACGTACAATGTTTCTTCCTGTCCAATGGATTTGTGAACCACGTAATCTATGAAAAGATTCCTATTCTTGTAAATCACCATTTCTGAGTTTCATAGGATTTCTAAGCACTTCCACAACAAAGATTAAATCACACCAAAACTCAAAGGCAGCAACTTTATGTCAAATACATAACACAGTATAGAAGTAATATATAAAAATAAAGACTATCACATCTCACTGAAACTCTAGAGAATGTTTCTTCTTAGAGGTTTTTAACACAAAACACTGTCTAAAATTTACATTCCTTATTCTCTGGATCAGATAGCAAAACAATAAATGAAAAAGATATAGTAGCACAACACATTATTCTCCCATTTTCTTGACAATATATGATCCAAATATTTCAAAAAATAATTAGGTCAGACTAGCTACCTTTGGAGTGATAGCAACCTAATCCCTCCACTAAGGTTGCACTTCTCTCTCCATACCTCTGACAATTAGAAGATGGTTAATGTGACTGATATAGAAATGGAAATCTTATGTGTTGATCTCCTTCAGGCTACTAGTAACTTCATCTACTTTGATGTCAGTTGCCAAGGGAACCAACAAATTGAGTCAGCGATAAACAAGATAATCAATTTTAGTTATTTTCCTCTGCCTTTCTGTACTAAGCCAAAATGTCCTTTTATCTCAGTAAGCTGATCAAGCACAGGTTTGGTCTCTTGTTCAATTAATGGAGCTCGTATGAAAAACAATATTTGTGCTGCATCACAACAGTGGAGCTTGACAGCTGGGTGAACTGAAAAGTAGCCATAATCCCAAATGACAAATCATAGTTTGCAAAAATGGCACAGCTCTTAGTAACTGACTGTTAAGAAATGTCTTGTTCTTGAGAGGCTGATGGGCAGTGTGGACATATATGCTGGGGTTAATTTGATCTTCATTTTTCACCCACAGCTAGCTAGCCCTGAACTGAGTAACATCAAAGAATGAAACCAGAAGGAAATAAATTGTGGGCTTAGACTTAAGATACATCTGAAAAAAAAAACTAAGGCAAGTCTCAGAGTAGAATGGCAATAAGATGAGAGTCTAGAAAAACATTTTGGAGTAAATTTTTAGTGGAAGAACTCTTTATATTACAACCTTTGCATAGATAGCAATGTGGTTACCATTCAGAGTCCCTAAAAGAAGCAAAAAGAGATTATGATAGTCATGGGAGAATGGCGTCCAAAACCCAGATATTGCTCAGTTTGTGAGCAGTGAAATGTGGATCAGATGCGTTCTTGAAGTCAGACACCGAGACTGCAACCTGTCTTTCAACTGATGTATCTCAGGCTAAAACCTGCTGAAGTCAGTGAGAGTTTTTACCATGAGAGTTTTGCATTAGGTGTCATCATTCAAATGTGTGATAGAATACACTGACAATAAACATAATAACATGTTTAAGAGTAGAAGTGGAAAAAAGTGAGTGTAGAACTTACAGAAAGAGCTACATATATTAAAACATAATACTTAGTATACAATTCAGCCCCAAATCACTGATAACTACTTTTTAAAAGAATAAAACTGTTCCTTAACTTAAATTAGATGGGAAAATGGATGAATAAATAGCAGAAAAGGTATTCCTGATGAACACTGAAAAATGAAATTCCCATACTACAGAGAAGTTCCTATCCATGTTTTTTGTTTAATGACACTGAGTTTCTACCACCTCTCTATCCTAACTATAGTTTAATATACTTAGAAATTACAGGAAATTTATCTGTCCAGTCATTATAAAATCACACTAGAATAGTTTTAAAGCAGCAACTACAAAGGAATTCGAAATCAAAGTAATCCCTATTGACTTCAAAGAGCAGTTTGTATGATTTCTATTTATAGGAAAGAGATTCATTACACTATGTTGAAGAGTGAAAGGGAATACTCTTTAGGAAAAGATTTCTTTTCTGAGAAGGCTTATGTAGCAGTTTTGCAAATATTTGTGAAGTTGTAGGTGTTTTGAAGTAAGGATGCTTGGCAATTGATCTTCACAGTGGTGCACTGGGCTAATGCTTGATAATACCTTGTTATAGATGAACTATATTTATATTGAGATGCTAAGTGGGCCAGAAAATATGCTCACCGATCTCCTGTCAAAGACTGTTAACTGTGTCATGCTGGAGAGAGAGAATCTCTTCTTACACTTGCTGTCTTGGGGAGTGCTGAGATCACCTGGAGGCAAATAAAGCAATGGCAAAATTAAAAACTAGGAATAGCAAGGTTATATCTTCCAGATACAATGAGGAAAAAGGACATCAACATCTAGAACAGCTGGTTCTTCCAGTTCCTCTGGAACTGGAAGGAGCTCTGCTTCTTTTTGTGGCTCTCCCTTTGATCGCACAAGCACATGGTAAGATACAGATTCTTGAATTTGGTCCCTGAAAGCAAGCCTGCAATTCTGTCATTTTTGAAAGCTCTTCTCTTTCCTTTGAGGTAGACTTGTGTTCACTTGCCAGGCAGCCAAGCCGTTTCCTTTTTGTCTTCTATTTAATATTTGATAAGGAACTGCACCATTAGAAACCCAATTGTTTTGGAAGACTGTTTTTTACCTATTTTCAAACAGGAAGCTAGAGTCAACATTTTACCCAATATATATTAATTTCATTGCTTTGCTAAAATACATCTATATATTTAAATTTGCTCTTCAGCCAAGCACTTTAAAAATCAAGCTGATCTGAATGAAGTCATTTCTTCTAAAAATACAAAAAATATTAATGAATACAAAAATATGTATGTGAATGCAAACATCATGTACCCACAAAGATTCTAACCTTTGCAATACACATGATCCCATCACCTGAATTTCCTTGGATGTTTCCATCCCCCTCTCCCGCTGGTGCTGTCAGTCTGGAAGGACTGTTCAGAAACTGCTGCCAATGAGAAAGGTCAGTTCTGTTGTTTGATTCATAACAGCTAGACTTAAAGGCAGCACTGAATAGGTAGCTATATCTCTTCCTTTGCTTCTATGTCTCCCCACAATGTTTAGCTTCTGAACCAAACTTTAATTATATTAAAGATTGCTTGGGTTCCTTTTGATAGACACAATTAGTATTTAGAAACTATGCTGACTAATTTAGGAAAGAATAGGAATCCTTCCAAGACTATCTAGTCAAACCTGTGTCTAAACATCAATACTCATTAATTCTATTTGTATAAAGAATATCATATGTTCACTGCATTTGTATTACATATACCAAAATATCCCAGGTAAAGAGATAATAAACCTTTGGAAAGGTTGATTTAAAAGTTGCCTTGGATGAATATGTAGTGGAAAGAATTAGAACTGGAAGATCACAACCCACAAGTTCTGGCTTGTTAAACTCTTACTCTTGCCAAGATGTTGCTATAGGGAATGACTTTGAACAGTCCTCATACCTCATCTCTCTGAGGTAGCTCTGCCAACCTTCACCAGGCTGGAATATCATATCACTAAGACCAAAGAGCTGGAAAGCATTTGGCAATTTGCCTAGAGCCCAAAGCACTCAGGCATGTCCTAGGAAAAAATCTCTTCAGTGTTTAGAATCAAAATAATGTGGAGATTTTTTTAAATTATTATCCTCATATTCGAAGATGTTTAGATGCTACATTACCAGATTACCTGTTGTAACATTTCATTCGTTACAAAACCAAAATATTACCAGAAGTCCCGCACCCTTCCTGTAGGCTGCAATTCTACAATTTCTAAAAATATTCTAGCAAAAAAAAGAAATTCTGCTTGTTATTTGTCATAGTAATATATATCTTTTATTCTGTTTCATGATGAGCCATGAAACATGAGATTACCTTCTATAAAAACTGTAGGACTTCTTTACTGTGTTTATGCTAAGATTTTTGTGCAGTTTGTTTCTGACCTTTATGTTTTAAGAGAGAGGGAAATAATTTGCAAAGGTAGTCTGCTTACAGGGCTATTATTGAAGCATCATAACATTTATAAAGCATGCTTACTATTTAACACTGCTCTCAGTTGCTTGTCAACATTTCTTAAATGCTAACATAACTAATAATACAAAGTAAAGCCATTAAAAAGCCACAGATATTTAAATATAAACTATGGTTTTAGCATTCCATTTAGTCTATTCTTGTGTTGATGGCAAAGAAAGTAAGATAATTTCCATACGTAATTTCTCTCACTGCAGCAATGAAAAAAAAACACAACAAAACAACCCAGAACACAAGTTAGCCACACAGTCAACATTCATGCATCAAAACTTATTTTCTGTCACAATGGTACATTTTAGTCATCAGCCTTTATTTAGTGGGTCTCAGGATCATGGTCCCTTAGAAATTCCTTTGATTTAGCAATTCAGATTAGACAGATAAAGGAGAGATCTAAAGAACAGAAAATTACCTTTAGAAGTTCTGATAATCGGTGGGCTTGGATGAGAGGTTCAGTAGGTGGCCCAAACTTTCAGTACTCAGCAGCTTTGGTTAAACTTTAGCAGTAAGAGCAATGTGCAAAATAATTTTAAATATATTACAGATGTGCTGTCGGCACCTTCAAATGTTTTAGCCTCTTTCCTCCTGGATTTATTTTATACTGATTCTCTGGTGGCAGTGACAGCCCATTGCTACATTTTTTCCCCTGCATGGCTAATTGTGTGAAACAGTAGCACTGCAGCGCAGTCAACTGTGATTCTCAACACTGAAGAGATGTTTTTTCTTTAGGACATGACCTGTGGGGATGTTTAGCTGCTGGGACCTCTGGTGACACACTTTGGAGTGACGGAAGTTCAAGTCTCCTCAGTGATTTCTAAACAGTACATCATGAAAGGTGTTGTCCACAAACATCACATGGCCATCAGGATTATTATACTTTGGTTCAGGAGTGCACTTTTAACAGTCACCACTTACTCTGCCTTGGCCTAAAATGTGGGGAGAACTAAGAGCATCCAACCTTGCTTCTTTTCAGACGATGCCAATCGGGAAGAGCTATTCCGGCTGCTAATATGTGTTCTGGCCAACTGGGAAGACTAGAGGTTGTCTGAAGTAAGATTCCTGAAACATGTGTGTTGCAGACACTGAGTCCTCCATGAAACTGCTGAAGTGTGTGTGGCAGACACTGTGTTCTCCTCATCAGCAGCCCTACTGTAGAGATCCTCTGCTCTCCTCTCCCCCTGTATTGTTTGCTCTCACAGGCACTGCCAGTGGCAGCATCTCTTTGAAGCTTGACCTTCCTCCCTAAGCAGAACTTGTTCCAGAATTGTTGACCTCCCCCTTAAAATGCAGGGAGCTTCCGGTTCAAGACAAGACTTATCTGTGCTTCTGGGTTACAACCTCTCTGTAGGTGTTGCTTCACAGCTAAAAGGAGATGAAATGACTGTGAAAGACAATCTGCTGAGCATATAGAAGAGTAAGATCTGCAAAAGAGGTGGCAGAGGAAAACATAGGAATGGAAAGAATTGTGACTCTGAATCATGATTCTTTTTTATTTCAGGCCACTACAGTTTCATTCAACCATTTCTTCTGGCCATAATCCTCCTCCTTATACATCTCCCTTTTCATTTGTGTTTGCTTATTCATGAAGAGGCATTGGTCCTTGCAGAAACTGTTATCTCCTCTGGTTTGTAGCCTAGTTAAGGCATAGCTGTCTGAAGGACAATGCAACAAAGGCGGCCCTACTGATGTAGTTAAAAGCTTGCAAAGTCCAGTCCATGGTGGGATAAATGAGTAGCCTCAGCAATGCTTTAACAAAGATTTGCACCAAAATAAATCTGGATCCAGACCTCAGTCTTCTTTTGAAAGCATTTCAAGGCTGACAAGTCAGGTTTATGTGTTTCATCTCCTGTGCAGCCAAAACTAAATTGGTGGTATCATTTTTTTAAAGGGACCTATACCTTCATCATTACTCTTCTTCCTTGTCCTTGATTTCCTCTCCTAAATGACCATTGGTATGTAGCTAGACTGGAATCAAACAGTAAAATATTTCTTTGTGAGTCATGGTAATCTTCTTAAAAGCACCAAATGTGGTTTTCCCTTCTTTACTGTAGATTAGATTGAAAATCCATTTGTAAGAATTTTCATTGTCTTTATGAATTCTGGTTAGACTTTAAATTGATGTTTTTATCTTCCCATAGTAAGCAAATAATTGAAGGTATTCAACTTAATCATCTATGGTGTTACTGACTTTAATGTTTTCCAAACTTAAACAAATGAAAGTACAGTCCACATCATCAATTTCAATACACTCAAGGTTTTAGAGCACTCTATTTCTTAAATCTACAGTTAGTTTTCACTTTTGAATTTAATATATGCAATATAATTCTTTAATCTTTCAGAATCATTGTCTATATTGTCTCAAACAGAAATACCAAGGCCAAAACACACAAACACCACTGCAATAAGTTTATAACTAATAAAATGAGAAACTGAGCATTTATTTCCTACCTGCTTCCAGAGTTCATAAAGTCCAGAGTCTGCCATTCGCTAAACAAGCTGTTCTCTCTTTAAAGATATCCATGTAAATATGAATTAAACCATGATATCATAAGCTAACAAACAGATCCAGAAATTTTTTTTTAAACGTAAAACCTAAACCAATACCACCAGAAAATCAAGGCTGCCATATTTATTTCAAATGACTATTGGCCCTTGAATTTACAAGTTGCAAACATGATTTTTGAGGTTGCAGACATGATTTTCAGATGTGTTCACTAGGCTGTAATTTTGCTTTTTTAATTTTTTTTTTTTTACTTTTTTTAACCTTTTTTCCCCCTATATATATATTTATAATATAGAATTGGAAGTCTGCCTTGGGTAAAGGAACATGTCTGTCTGGAGTGGATTAGTATTTGCACCCTGATTTGCACACGTGTGGCAAATAACAGCTACAGAATACCCGAGAAATAACATTTTTATATATCATCCCAGACCAGCAAATCTTTAAATATCAAGCACTTAAAAATCACAGGAATTGTGATAACATTATTCACGTGCTAAAATGTTTGGCAGGATAAGACCTAACTACAGTTATGAGGCTGTGAAAAAACACAGGTAATTCTCATAAGTCATCCATAACATCAAAAAAGCTATTCATAAAGCGATTACTTACCATGTGCAAATACTGTGGAATCTAGCCCTATCTAACTACTATTTCACTGAGATTTGAAAGCACCAAAACCTACTAAATACCCACTTATTCCTTAATGCATTTTGTGCCAGTGTACACTATGAGACATTCTATTACGTGATGTGAATGGGTACTTAGAGAAATTAGTGACACCTTACAGCATTCAATGGGATGGGAAATGGGGGAAAGGGGAAAGAGAAAATAAAAATAAGGTCATTGCTATGTTTTTAGCCTGGACAACCATTTAGTCCCAAATATTCAGTGTAATGTGTTGCAATAAAATGATGAAGAAATTTTATCTCCCCTTCAGGATCAGTTGGTAAACCCTGTTGTCAGTTGCCTGTTTTAGGATTCAAGCTAGTCTTTTAAAATAACTCCTACAGACAGATAGTTTTCACTGTCTGGTGAGAGACAGCAAGCTCATTTGCATGGCAAAGTTTAGCTGAAGCTTGCAACAGTTTTACAGCACTGTGTTTGACAGCTTGCAAAATAAAGCAGCCTCTGCAGCTTTTTGAGAATCATAATTCCATAGCTTCATTTCATTTATTTAGGATGCACAGAGACAGTTATCTTCAAATGTTTGAAATTGCCTGACACTGAAAAATAATTCCACTCTTCTTTATTTGTAATTTGTCTGGCTGGAATAATTATGTATTTCATATCTCATTGTCATACTTTCCTGCAAGTAACTGATTGGAATGACACTAAATAATATAGTCCAAAAGAGAAACAAATTTTAACTGTTGATGTTTCCACCACAGGAAAGATTGTTCATTTTCAGAACATGCTGACAGACCTCACTCATTAAGTGACAATCAAAAATGGCAAACAGAAATTGCTACTGATGGGTAACCATCAAACTACACAGCATGAAGGCTGACAGCTTCCCTACAACAGTCACAGATAAACCTTCCTCCTCTCCGCACAGTGATACCCAAACCTCATCTGAGAAGCACAGCCAAACCTGTCCTGACAATGATTTCCACTAAGCAAAGTTCCACTAGGAGTCACTTTAAGGAAAGTGTTGTCAAGTTATACAATTTCATTTTTTATTGTCAGTTAATGATGCGAATGATCCAGTGATGAATTTTGCCCTGGGTCCTTTTGAAAGACATAGGTTCAGCGCCAGCAGTGCCTTACAGAGCAGTGAGCTGGAGAACCACAGGAGCCAAGTAAATTCAACTTCGTCTTGACTGATATTCCTGCAAGAGTAACAGAAGCCAGAGAACCTGCTATTGCTAAATTAAAAAAAAAAAAGATTCAGAAAGGGTAAAATTCAAACTAGTTAAGGACAACTGCGACTTCACTGCATGCTTGTTTCTCTAGGTCATTGACGAAAATGCTGAATAAAACCTGTCCCTCATCAGTCCTATGGACCTCCACTGCTGATTTGTTTCCACCTTGAAAAGTGATAATTAAGCCCTACCCTTTACTTCCTACACCTTAATCAGTTTTCAGTCCTCAAAACAACCTGTCCTTCAAATCTGTGGCAATTTACAAAAGAAAAAATACTCAGAAATTCAACCTAACCCTAATTATGATAAAGAAATGGAATTTTTTGAAATTTTTTTCATTAGTTACATACACACGTTTGCAGACTGAGAACCGAATGTTAATAAGATATGGCAGGGGGAAGGAGGGAGGAAGGAAGAGAGGGAAAGAACTCTGTGGCTTGTTCATTGCCTCTTTTTTTTGGCAGTGGGAGTGCTGCAGAAACCCTCTTGGTGATCAGGAATATTACACAGTGTAAGAACATTACAGGTGGCCTAGTGCTCCCAAGAATACACTCCAGTATTTTAGAGGCACTCCTGAGTGACTAAACCACACTGTAAAGGGACTTATGTAAGAAGCCTAAGAATAATATTTTTGCAGCATTCTTGATCATAAAGGATGCCAGAAAGATAGCTGTGGTGAATGAGTTTGCAAACAAAAATAGATAAAATGTTACAGAAACTGTGATGTTAGAAAAATGAATGGCTAGGACAAATCAGTGGTATCTACAAAAACCTGGAAAAAATTAAGACTATAGTTTGACAGTTAAAAATATTTATTTTCTCCAGCTGTATTAATAGAACGGGGGAACTGCTGGTAAATACAAGTGAGTAAGCCCTACTAAACTGCAAAAGATGATTGAGAAAACCCGCAGTAATACCAGAGGGAAAAAATCCTCCCAGTAGAAGTACCCCAGATGACAGGTGTAAGTTTGTTTCCCCAAAGGCTCTTCCAAAACTGGTAGTGGTGATGACACTCACAAAATATCTGCATAAATATAATATGAAAGCATACAGCAAAGATCCCTCAGAGAACAGTCATCCCTCTATGGTCAACGGTATTTTTTAAGCATGCCCACAAAATGGTAGATTATGAAATTAGTTAATATATTATTTGGCTTCCAAAAAAGAAATAAAACAGTTGCAGAGTCAGAGGAAATGGCAACATATATTAGAACCTAGCTAGCAGAAAGAAAAAAGCAAAGCCCTAAAGAACAAGAAAAAGGGACTGTCAGACTGGGAATTCTTGTTGAAGAATGGCGTTTGGTGGGCCATGGACATATAGGACACGATCAACCCTATCTTTCTGCGCCAGAAATACAACTTAAAAATTCTATTGTCACTTTGAATGTATTTTCTTCTTTTGTGACAGCCTCAAATGCTGCATGTGTGTTGCCTATACAAGTTTTATTTCTTATGCAAGACTGGCTGAGACTAGCATTTCTTCATATTGAGTGGACCACTGTAATGAAAAGTAAAAATTACCACACTTGGAGACCTCAGTGATCTTTTAGGTATATTCATCCTTACAACAGGAATCTTTGACAGAAATGTATTATAAGAGGGCTTGAAACTTGGTATTTTAAATAAAGCCCATTTTCTTTTAGCCATTTGAACTTCTGTCATGTTCTATTCCTATTTAAACTACCTAAAGCCTGCAGATCAAACACAATTCTTTCAACAAAACTTGTCTGAAAAGAAGTTAAGAATGCAATGTGGCACTGCAGAGATTAATTGAACTATGATGTTCCAAGGTAGTGTGTAATGAAATTGCTAAAAGCTGCCCTGAAGTTTTCATTAGCACTAATACATTTGTGCTTGAGACAGAAATGATTGTGTTTTTCTTCATGCAGTATAATTCGGTTAGGAAACAAATTTGATTATTCTTGTAATCTTTCTGCATACTAATGATTTGAAAATAGTATTCAATATATTCAATGTATTTGTCTCACCAAGCAGTGTAGCATGGTTGGCATGGCACTGGTTAGGAGAAAAAAGGGTATATTCTGAGTAGTGGGCTGTCAGGATTCACCCTTCCTTCTAGCTCTGTATCTTAGCACAGAGGTCTCCATGGGCCATGGACACTGCTTGGTGACACTACTTATATTTACCAGTATATACGCTTGCCAGTTACCCACTGCTTGCAGAAGTCATGCAACAATAGTGCAATAGTCATACCTGTGCAGGTCTGTTAGTTAGGTATGAATAGCTTCAATAATAGGTCTTTTCCTGAAAGACTGTATGCAGTTTTTGTCCACAATTGAAAAAGAGACGCTCAGCTGGGAATTATTCAGAAAAGAAGCCAAAGAATGACCCTGAGATCCATTACTTAATCCCACCTAGACAAGATGAAGTGGTCTATAACTATATACATGAGGAGGTCTCTAATACCAGACAGTTCCTTCATGAAGCACAAAAGGTATAATAGAATTCAACAATTAGAAGCTGACACTAAAAGACATTATTTTCAAGTGTGGTAACAATCAGGGTGCATACACAATGGATTCTCTGTTAGCTGAACAATTTAGTTTAAATCATTGATTGACATTTATCATCATGGTACAGAAATTATTGGCTTATAAACATTTGTTTTGCAGCAGGTCAGGTTGATGTATTATAAGATTTGTATTCTGCTCTTAAAATCTATGACCGCTCGTTTTATGGAAGAGCATAATTTACTATGCCTTCTGGCATTCCAAGTGACTTTGAATATACTTTTTTCCCCCTGGTCATGCTTCTCACTAAACAAGTGTGGCACTATAGGCAGATTTCCAGTGACAGTGATGTGGCAAAGAAAGTAAATAAGATAAATGCAAAGGAAAAATGAGTGAGACAGCGCGTTGAAGAGCCTACCTACCATTTGTACAGTGCTTTTGCCTCAAAGTACTTTGCAAAGATTTCTGATGTGATTACCGTCATCATTTGAAGTAAACATTTAATAACTTGTCAGAGGTTGTGTAGGAAAACTTTAAACGGGAGACCTGCTGTCTTTCCAGTCCCCAACGTTGGGCAGAGGACCACGGTGTTTTCTTTAGAAACATTACAGATATGTTTGAACCTCTGATAAAGCTCCTGATCTGACAGAGGAATTGATAGATCATTTACTCGAAAGCATAATTGTGAACTTCATGAATGCCTGGCTGTAAAGTGATAAGCACAGGACTAGCATAGACTGGAAAATAAATATTAAACAGGGAAATAAAAACAGGTATTAAATGGAGGTAGCAGCCTTACATGAGAATTTCTCTTCATATTACTCATACTAGGCAAACAAGAAGGAGATTACTAATTTTGCTCTAAAACTTCATCACAATAAAAGTAATTTAGCACAGCTGAACTGCAAAACTTTGTCTTCAAACGAGTTATCACTTTTTATGATCAAAACATGACTATTTTAAGGGTGGAATGAATAAATGGTACCCAGGCAGTAATATAACACGAGACAGACAGACAAACCTCACCCAATATATACAATTTCATGAGCTATTTCAAATGGGGAATGGGATTACCACTTGCAACTTACTAGGGAGTCCACTAAGTGGCAAGAAAGACAAGACAAAAACGTTAGCAACGCAAGGTTTAATATCCCTGTTCCATGTCCAGTCCAAAGGGGTAGCAGAAATGCAAGTCTACACAGCACAGCTGGAGCAGAAACATATCTGCCATGTGCAGATTCTACAGGTGCAATCACTGGCAATCCCAATACATCCAGCAATGCATGGTTGAGTATTGCTATTGAGGATGTGTTCCAAACACAGGGGAAGTTTATATTCTAAAAAAAGAAGTTGTGTCCCGCAACACTATATTCCATTCTTGAATCATGACTTTACATTCAAATGAGTGTAATAAGTAATATATTTGCTGAACGAGGCCCAATGACTAGGTACACAATAGAAAGGCAACAGTGCTGAATGTCTTTGTCATCATTGAGAGTGGATGGCAGCAGTGACTGGAAATAGCAAATATTACATTAGAACTGGAATAAATTAGGAACAAAGGAAAAAAGAACTAATGTTTGGATCAACAAAAGCATTAAAAAAATTTGCCATCACTGTAAGTACCTAAATAATTTTAAAAAAGATCCTCTGCTAATGCCAGCTACACATGAAGATGTCTAGCAATCTTTGATGTTCACATTTCCAAGATTAATGTTAATTAGGATGTAGAGGATATTACCATGATACAATTATTTTGGCAGTTTTGATAATACTAGGCAGCTTAATGCCTTCCTCATACTTCGAAAATACCAAGGTGGTACTTTGTTTCTCCTCCCTGCTGAGGACCATATTTGCACAGGTTTTCAAAGCACACCTATTAGATCTCTACATAGGAAAATGTCTTTCCCATTTGTCTAGAAGCTGTGTATGGTGAAATGCATTTAAACGGAATAGTGCCTTATATGACCTCAACACCCACCTTTGTCTCCCAGAAACAGGAACTAATTAACAGGTGGTCAAGAGCTCTCTGAACCTTTCCTGTGGAAGGAAGTGTGAGTTAGCACAATATTACATTTATGATATTGCATGATATTGCAGAATTGTGACCAAATTAACTGACGTATGATTTCACGTATACTGTTATTTATACAGTAATGACACCACTGGTTCAGATTCAAAATCCAGTTACACTGACAAATACAAAGAGATTTCCTATAGATAAAAAGGTTTCTATGATTTTTGCACACATAAATGAGAAAAACACCTGGCCCTACAGAGAACTATAGATAAGTTAAGCATGCAGATAAACATTTAAAGACAAAAGCAACATAAAAACTTAGAAAAAGGAAATAAAAAGACACGGAACCACCTCAAACTCATTTCAAAGCATGTAAGTATACTTAAGAAAGTATCAAAACAGACGCTGTGTCCTAATTAGAGTATGATCAAGGCACTAGTGGTTGTTCACTCCTCTGACAACCTTTCAAACAAAAATGAAGAACAGCGACATGGTATGTCAACATTTGCCCACAGGTTGACGACACAAGAACCTTCCCAGTTAACAAGACTGAACAATAATTGAAGGAGATTTGGAAAGACCATTTCTGTGCCTGGGGAAAGGGAAATCTGTACCATCTAACACAGCATTATGAATGCCACTGGGCAGGAAACATCACCAGTACTCTTTTTTTTAATTATTTTTTTTATTTAGCTCAGATGCTAACAACAGCTACTCAGCACTTCTTCCACAGTGGAAAGGAATATATCTTCCATCTATAAACACCCCTTGTTACTGTACTATTCTAGGTAATGATAAAAAGGACATAAACATCACAAGATCTGCAGGAAGAGTTAAACTTTAAATCAGAAGGAAAAAGAAAATCTATTCCAGTTGTTTTTCTGTATTGCTTTTTCCACAGTTCTGAAAAAAACAAACCAAACCAAACCAAAAACCAAAAAAACCCCACCCAAATAAACCAAAAACCAAGCTGAAAGAAGCATCATCCTGCCTGATATAAATGCAGATTTCTACAGCAACCTTGACTTTGGCGATAACAGGGCATTCCTCAGATAGGGTTTTCTAGAGAACAGATATTAGCAATAACATCTACTACCTGCCTGTGCTAGCTGGAAATTCAATTCATGCACCCGATTCTATTCCCAATAGATATTTTTTAAAAAGTGGCACATTCCTATAAGTGTTTGAAAAAGCTAAATCTCATGACTCATACCTCTTCCTATCAAGATTAATAGACTAATAGTCCTGCTGATCCATAGAGCACATGCAGCACCATCCGTAAGATGAGCTTTCCCACATAGCTCAGGCAGTGAACGGTGACACCAGGACCTAAATGCAGAACATTAGGCTGCTACCAGCCTTTTTAATTTATTTGTTCAGGAGGAAAACACATGAGTGCCTGGGTTGGAAGATTCTGGTCTACGACTTCAGTAGTTGGGTAGCCTTCAACTAGCCCACTCTGTGCTCCTCTCAGATTCAGATGGTATGGCCAGATGATTCAGGTAAAGGCTTAGCTGGCCTCTAAAAGATGAGTACCAAAGTCTGATTTATGCAGCAGATCCTGGACATCCATAGGGATACAATAGAACAATAGAAAATTCTTTCAGTTCTTGTAGCTTGTTTTGTTCTTTGGGAACAGAAATTTGAATCTGGGTATTTCTCCAGAAGCCCTTGGAGGGTCTCTAATCCTTCGGCAGAGGGGAAAGCAACACTCAGCATTTGAAAAGAGAGATCTCTGTCCCACTGGGAGAAGAGGGGTTTTAAGCTTCTGCTTTCAGGAGAAGATTCTGAATTCCACATCCTAGATGGAGATGGTGAAGTGACGCCTGTTTAACTATAGCATATGAGAAAGGCTGAACAGAGATGTATGCAGAATGTTGCATGGATCTCCATTATACTGGACTTCTGGATCCAAGTGAACTGTAGAAAAGCCAAGTATTGCAACATTTAAGATTCTTTTTTGGATCTGGTCCCAGATTTATACATATAATTGTTGCTAATCCGTTTTATTGTGTTTGCAAAATTAACTGTTCCACAGAAAGTTCTTCAACACATTTTAGATGTGGTGGCTAGTCTTCTTGGGACTGAAGTGGCCAGCAGCTAAAGCACTTATTTGTCATTGTCCTTATTAATCATGAAGACTCTGCATTTAAACACACATACAACATTGAAATATTGCGTAACTATGATGCAGGTATGAGCAGAGCGTAGCTTTTGCAGTAGTTTCTGTTTCCAGCAACATGGAACTCTGCCTACCAAGGTGGAAAGGATCCACAATTCTCCTTTGCAGGCAGAACTCACCTTCTCCCTTAATAGGACCTGCTGCACTGGCACAGTGTACACATTAGAAACTAGATGGACAGCTGCAGCCTAACACAGGCTGAAGATGGGACACAAATGCCCCAACTCCCGATTTTTAAAAGCCATAGGAACCTAGACAAAGAATTTACCCCGTGTCCCAGACTGCAATCCAAACCCCAGGGCTGTCATGACTGAGACCTGGAGGAGCCTCATTACAGGCTCAGTGGTGTTCAGTGTGTGTGCGTGTCCCCCAGTTCTGCAGAAAATACTCTTATTTTATGCAAAATGTGGACACTGTTGAACAAGATACTGTGGATCCCTGTTCATTTCTAAATATGTTGTAGGCACTACCTGGGAAAAAGGCTGCTGAAGGGGCTCAGGCAACTATATAGAAAGAAATGGAATTTAACACAAAGTACAATGAAATTTGCCAGTAATCATCTGCTACATTATTTGAGACGTGACGCAACTGGTTTTGATTTTATTCTGGAGTGTGTATTAGTTGTGCCTGCCAAAGTGGTACAGCTCATTGCTACAGCCCACTCACTGCCTTCACAGAAAGCGCTCTGGATGTGTGAATGCTCAAGGTTTGTTTTCTATTAACAAAAACAGCAGCAGGTACCACCTTACTGAGTGAATAAATTTTATAGATAAGATTTGAACATTCTTTGTATCACCACTACTCTATCAGTTCCCTATACTTTCCCTTTTTTCCTCTCCTGCATGGTACAATTTGGCCTACATTCACATCTTTAACTGCAACATTTTATTATGCTTAGCATTTTCTTTATTCATCCCATATTTCTGAATGCATGCAAATTAACAGGAACCATGCATTGAGCTTTCAGAAATATTCGGAGGGATCGGCTTACTTTCTTTCCCTGCCTATGCAACATATAAAACCAATCTGCAGACACATGCCAAAAAAAAAAAAAAAAAAAAAAAAAAAAAAAAAAAAAAAAAATTTCAACCACATGAAAACAGATAAAAATAAAGAGGATATCATTAGCCATAAACCAGATTTTTTTTAGGCAAGTTTTCCCAATACCACAATACCACAAAAGACAATATAAGACAACAAAGGAAATGGAACTTAATGTTCTCAAAGAACTTTTTTCAACATATTTGTGAAATGGATAATTTTACAGCACTGACTGCAAAAAAATGGACCAAGTGAACACATCAATTGAGAGCCACCCAACTGAGAAAAGCTGAAGGAAGGAAGAACTGGTGAGATCGGTGAATAGTCTGTGCAGTAGCCATGCAAAGGGGATGAGATTTGTGTAGACTCTTAAAGACAGCAGGACCACCAGGGCTATGAGTGGCAGAACACAGGAGCACAGGACACAGCGGACTCGAAACAGTCGCTCAGCCTGGGAAGTGCAAAACAATACCTGAGATACAGAAACAGAGTGGCAAGCAATAATATGGAAGAAAAGTATCAAGAATTTGCTTTGAAAATTACAAGCTGTTCTAAAAGTGGAAAGGGCATGAATAGCTAAAAGATTTCCAGGCACTTGAGTAATAGCTGCAGATACGCATTATCCCCTTGCAACAGTATAGCCAATGATGAAGGATGTTAAATTACTATCTGCTAGGTGAAATTGCGTGAATAAGAACTGAGCTCCGTAACAAGCAGATTTATTAAGACCTTAACTCAAACCTTAGTCACCTGATGGTTAACAAGACATTATTGGAACGTGTCTCTGCCACTTGCTTCCCTCATAAAAGCTTTGAAAATTCTTTACTTTATGGGAACACAACAGAGATCAGTTAAAGTAGTGAATGTGAATGGGGAATGATTATTGGTTATCAGGATGTTTGAGATAGGTTACAGAAATACATTTTAATGACACTGAATCAGCTGATAGAACTCACCTTTCCAGCTTATCAAGGAGGCAAAAGGGACTGGGCCAATTCAAAGAACATAGACCATCTACACCTACTCATGCAGCCTCCAGCTTGGTGAGTCCCTAACCTACTGACTGCAGAAAGCCAGGAGACATGGCAGGTGAAAGACCAGTCTATGTTTGCACTTTTTTATGCTCTCTAAGAACTTACCACTGCTGGAGACTAGGATACTTTGGTCTGATTCAGTACAGCTGTTCTTGAATTGGATTAAAAGGAGATGAGATAGGTGTGAAAACTTTAAATGGGACAGCACACAAAATCCAGAAAAGAAATAGAGAGCAAACTGTCTGACTGCTAGCTCTCATGTCCTTCAGCAGAACAGCTTTCTCAAGGCTTTCCTTTGAAGGTTTATTGTCATTTCCCAATTCATAGACTTGAACTGAGAAAACAAAACAAGTACAAGCCTTTCTACCAACTAAAATTGCATATTTTATTTCAGTGGTGATGATTTAGAACTGTAAAGCAGGAACTGACTGATTTCAAATTAAAATTAAAAGACTTCAAGTTCATTAAATACTACAAAGGGAGTCAATGGAAGAAATCTGCTGCCTTTTGCGCTTCACTTTGATTGAGATAATATCTTACAAATCCTTTGAGCCTCTCCTCCTGAGACTGAGCCAAGGTCCAGCATAATTTTGCAATGTCCACAGCTTGACTGAAGAAGCACATTCCAACCCAAATACACAAAGATAGTATTTTTGTTTTTTACAGTTTAACTACAGGAAGAGGAACTGTGAGTTCACTGTGCAGTGGCTTCCACATTTTTAACCACATAGAGTTCATTGTGGTTACTGTAGTAAGAATCAAGTACAATGTCTCTCTCTAAAACTGTAGTAGGATGAAGTACAGTGTCTCTACTGTTAAGTTCTCTATAAAATTCAATGTCAAAAGGTATTGTTTAATTATTTCTGGAAGGGAAAGTGATGAAAATAGTCTTGCATTGAGATGTTTTCTTGTACGTGATTTTGCTATAGAAATATTTAGGAAGTTTTTCCCCAAAGTTAAAAGCCAGAAAAATACAATACTTTGTATGCTTTCAAAAAAGACAATGGACTAACAGCTCTGCAAAGAGTACAGTACAGAGATGTCAAGCAATTGGTAAGATTTTTTTGCTACTCCCTGAATAAGCTATTTCTCTCTTCACAGTATTGAATGCCATGCTTATTTTCAAGCTGCACGTCACACTGCAAACAAAGCATCATCTCTCTTGCCCTCAGACTCTTGCTTGTTCAAAAGACAAAAACAGAGCAACCAGATAATACAAACTGTAGGTCATATGAAAGAAAAGGGCAGTTACTGTGATGATTTTGCCTTTGTCCTCATCAGCTTGTTTAGGACGTCCTGGTCTGATGAGAAAAATCAGACATTTGCATTCTAAACTGCAAAGAGATTCTTAAAAATGAACATAGCTTTCACGTTGCAACTCTTGGTTTTTTATTTCCTCTTCATGCCTTACTCATGTTTAAGACTGCTCATTTCAATATTGGGTATGATTTTCAAAAAAAATATAATAATTTAATTCAAAGTTTGTTTAATATTACAAACAGAAAGCTTTGGAAAAGCTCAAACATTTGGGTTACACACTTCCCATACTTCGTATGCAGAATCATAACTCGTTTGTCTGAAAAAATTATGTCTAAAAGTGTCTAAGATGGTGATGCAGAACATTGGAGGCTAGGTGAGGAAGCCTACAGAAAGCCATGGATAACTCTAACAGAGTTATGAAATTTACTCTTTTCCACACTGAATTTCAAAAGCCTATTCAGAATTTTTATTAACAAATTATGAAATATGTTTGCTCAGTACATCAGTAAACACATTACAAAAGCTGCAATAAATACAGCAGAGATCAATATTCACGATGTGGTGCAAACCTTCTTTAATTGGATCTGAGTGTGCTTTCACCAAAAAGGGAAGATTGTATATTCCCTTGGTCTGGCAGCAGTGCTCAAGTGCCCCCACAGTCAGCCGCTAAAAAAGCTTCAGCTTAACCTAATTCTGAAAGTATACCCTTAAAAGCATTTAATCAAGATCATATTCAAAATCCTGGATTTTTTAATCAATAAAAAATGACATCATTTTACTTTCGAAATTGTAAACATGGAAATCGTTCCTTGTTCTCATCATGCAGATTACTGGAAATAGGCACCTACAGAAAGTGATTCATGTGGCTACTTTAGGAATGTACCTTTGAAGGAGAAGAATCGTACTTGAGAAGCAGTTATTCCAATCTATGATTATAAAGGTAACCCAGCGTTAGCTCCAATGTATGGTGTAGACTTCTAGAGTTATGTGAGTTCACATGATCCTAGCAATATTTTGTGCACTTTCTACAGCAGTTTTAACCTTTTCAAAAAACCTTAGCTCTTTCAGTTTGATGAAGATAGCCGATGACTGAATTTCTGTGTACCATTCTGGCCCAAACCATTTTGAACTTACCTTCTCTTTTCCTTGTAAGAGATGGGAAATAGCTATTTGACGGGAAAACACTGCCCAAACACCGGAGCATGTCTTCCTTCTCTACTTCCTGGCAGTGGCAGCACATCCCAGAAATTGGGCTGATGCTGCACTTGAACCAACGGGTGAGAGGTGGGGGATATCGCTGATAAGAGAGTCCCTTCCCAGCAGCTGCTGTTGCTGCTGCATCCTCCTCCCAGGCTCCTCTTTTGGTCATCCCTACCTGTCTTTGCCTCTTGGTGTGAAAAGCAGCAGCTCAACTCTGGACTGAGTAGCAACAGTCTTGATGCCAGGTTCTCCCTAGGACTTTCTGAGACAGTTATTTGCTCAAGAAAAAAAGTGGAGTAGCTACTGTGAGAGGAGGAGAGCTTGTCTTAGGCTGCTGCTAGAGGGATGATGAGGGAGGTAGAGTGAAAAGTGCTCTTGCGACACAAACTGAAAATCTATCCCTTAACCATCTTGAGCTTTTTTCCGTTTCCACTGTGTTTCTTGTTATCTCCATACTTTCGTTTATGTGCTATGGTATAAATGTGCGATTTATTCATGCGTAATTTAGAACTTTAAACACGTCTGCAGGTGACAGCACAACAAGAATTTTGTTTCAGCACAAGATCTCCACCCCTTGTCTTCGCTGAAATGGCAGACCAAAGGATGTCGCTAGTACCCTGTCTCTGAAACAATGGCATGCCGCCCTGAGTCTGTTTTTATCCCTTTTTTGTCCTTCAAATCTAGTTCAAAGCTCTTTCAATGATGCCTGCTAAGTCCTGTGCAAAGATCATTTTCCCCCCTTGAGATAGGTGTACCCCATCTGTTGCCAGTAGGCCTGGTGTCATGTAGACCAACCCATGATCAAAACCCAAGAATTCTGCCAGTGACACCAGGCTTAGAGCAACATTTTGGTCCCCCAGTACAAGATAGACATTGACAAATTGGAGTGAATGAAGAAAAAGACCATAAAGATGGTTAAAAGGATGACACGTGTGAGGTATGAGGACATGCTGCAGGGGCTGAGCTCGTTCACACTGGAGAAAAGGAGGCCCGAGAGGATCTAGCTGCTGTCTTCAGCTTCAGTCATAGGTTTTAGTGAAGAGCAAGCCAGACTCCTCTCAGAGGTACATAGCAGTAACGCAAGAGGCAATGGACAGAAATTGCTGCAAAGTAAATTCTGACTAGATATCAGGAGGAAAAAAAAACAACTTTTCACAATAAGGGAGGTTAAACACTGACTAGGTGCCCAAGAGACTGTGCAATCTCCATCCTTCCAGATTTCCAGAATGCTCCTGGGACAAGGCCCTGACCAACTTGTTCCAATTTCAACATGATGAGGGGGCTAAATTAGATGGTTCCTACAAACCTAAGTTTTCCCTTAGTTCTATGATTCTAACTGATAGGGACATGCTCTTTTAAGCTTTTTTGCACTGACCAGCTGCTCATTAGCCATGCTTTCATAACAGCCCTGATTTGACTTCAGCAACTCCTGCAAGTAAGAATTGTGTTAACCTGGATTTATACAGCTGGACTTGAAAATTTTGCTTGGCTACAGGATGGTCACAGGAGTTGCTCTGTCTTCTGAAGATTTCAAAATTATTGCTTATCTCAAATACATATAACACTTAGTAAGAAATTAATGCTCTTCAGCACAAAGAGATAATTATATCTTGCATGGCAATCTTCAAAGAAACAATGCAGTTTAGAACATTGCTGTTAGCAGAACTAAATTCCAGAGTTTTAATAGCACAAATAACTGGTAAAATTACTATTAAAATGCAATAGAATTTGACTTATAGCAATCCTACAATGATATTCCCTTGGGAACAATATTCTTGTTGCTACATAAGATCATTTGCAGTTTATAGTCTGCTGGGAACCTTTGCAGAGCAAAAGAAACCCACTATATCCTTCAGTACTTCACTAGCAAAAATATCAGTGGGTACATAACCTAGCAGGAAACTTTTAAAACATCATCAAGTGAATTGCAATAAGTGCCTCTGACCAATAAGAAAATACATATCTTAGGAGGTGCCTCAGGTTTCAACAGGGGTGCACTAGTTGCCTGAACACAAAACTAGATCCAATAAAGGAATTACATGCGTGTGTGATGTGTTACCACTTTCCCCCTAGTTCAGTGACTCAGCGCACTACCACACTCAAATGACAAATGAAAATGGATATTCAGACATACACTTCCTTCTGATTTTTGTGTCATTACTGCAGATACTTCACTCATTTTCTAGCTTGCCCTTCAGCTCCACCTTTTGTTTACTATCTTCAGCCATATTTCATGGGAATAGTTATACTGTAACCTACATATGTGCAAAGGACTTGTATCACCTGCATCTTTCTTTTGGCAGTGTGTTTGTATGTGAGTCTCATCAGTGTAAGGCTTCTCCCTATAGTTGCCCGAGGACACAAACAAATGCTTCTAAAATATTTATAGCTTTAGAAATTAAATATCCACAAAAATCTGGACCTTTGGCACTTCTGAAAATTTTAACAAACACATTGAATCACTTAAAAGGTCATGCACCCTATATTTACTAATTTTATAAAGGTATTACAGCTGGGCGTATGGGTAGTGTTCTGATTTATGAACCCATACTGCTTATCCTTCTTGTTAAAGTAGTCTGAGATTGTGCACTTTATAAACGCTATGTTTACAAAATGGTTGCAGAATTTTTGTTTCTTTCCAGGTATCTTGTTTCATCTTTCAGAGTTTTTCTCCAGTTGTGAGACTATCTTTAATTAAAATCTTAGAGACTGAACTTACACAAAGCACTAAAAATGTCTAAACAGACATTTTTTATCAGTTTGTACTGGGCCTTGTGCTAGCCTTGAAATTTCTCACAGTGCAGACTTGCTAATTTTTTTCCTCCCTCTCAGATTCATCTCCTTTGCATAGAGTTTTCCATAGGAATGCAAATAATTTTGGCAATGTGGACTTGTAGATAAGAAATTGTAAAACTATATATAACTTTGAATGGTCCAGCAGATAAAATAAGAACCATTCCTCTTAGGTATTGCATTCTATACCATCTGGATTCTTGGAACCATCATCATCGTCATATGTGCCTTTAGTTTTAGGGACCCATACGGTAAAGAGAGAACATGTGCCATAAGTGCAGGGCAGGCCTTAGAAAGTGGGAGACACTTAGGCTGACAGAAGGATTGAATTCCAAATGATAAGCAAGAGACTACAACTGACAAGCACAGACACATCCCTAATTGAATCCTCATTACAAATCTATGATAATAACTATCGGGAAAATGAGAAATACATAGGCTATTTCCAATAAACGTCTGTTACCATTTTTGACTTCTAGGTAAAGAACTTAATTTCAGTCTTAGCAAACATGCTTGCAAATATGTTCTTCACTGCTTGCCACCTGCAAACAATAACTAGAAGCTAAATCCTTTTAAATTTAAGTTTCTAACATAGGCTATCCAGATTGATTTATAGAAGTGCATCTCTACGTTGGCAATATGTAGGAAACAAAGGCTACCAAGGTCAGGTGCCACAAATTGCATTGAAGTCAGATACTTAAAGCAGCCAGTGTGAACACTCCTAATACTCCAGTATTTTTATTTATTTACTTCTGTATATTGAACCCTCCGAACTATTGCAATGCTCATCTGGGGCCTGGGCAGGGGGAGTCTTTCTTATTCAATAGTAGTGACTCCAGCAGAGCAGTACAACCACCTATTGCAGAAGCAACCTCTCAGCACTCTGCTGCACAAATGCACGTGTCAGAGAAGTCAGCAACTGCCAAACTCACAAGTCTGACTGTTTATGGTCAGGGTATGGACAAAAGGGACCATATCCTGATGTTGTGACAGGAGGCATATATCAGTCCATATGGTTCTTTGAAGCAATATATGGTATCCTGAGATATTATTACTATTATTTTCAGTTCAAGTGTCTGAAGGAATGAGGGTTGTTTCGCAACTTATCAGAGTGGTATTTTCATAATAGGAAGCTGGAAGCTGAGGGTATGTGCTGAATGCCCAAGGGTATGGCATGGGTGCACATGAGTATCTGAAGATGCAGGGACAGCGTTGGAGGGCAATGCAGTGTATCTATTTCCATATTGCCTACTGAGCATGGTCTTGGTGCATGCTACCCCTTTAGCTGTGTCTAGACTAGTTGGCATAGGTTAGTGGACGGACAGGATAGTCAAAGACTCCTAGGTACAGACATAATTGTACTGAGTTGTTTGCTAACAACTAAGCAATGGGGACCATCAGTGGTGCAGTACTTTGTTTTGCTCCCTGACAGTTTTATTTAGCAATATAAAAATAGTCAATATCCATGCTGAAGCATCAAATCTAGCAGAAAACTCTCTTTATCTGGTAGGGAAATTACTCTTTCTACGGTTATTATTTACTGTCATGGAGGCATGCTGCTTCTGTAAAAAAGCCAATGTCCCAGTTACTCTCTTGCCAAAGTGCAACTCCAAGGCTGGGAAACAGCAGTAACCATGTGCAAAGTCCAGTATCTCAGCTTCTTTAAACCTTTGCCTCACATATCGGCAATTGCACAAAGTTACACCCCTCACTACGTATCAGAAGACAAATATCACTGCTTGTAATCTCTAAACATCAAAGATACAATGGAGGGCTATGCAGTGTTAGTAATATACCAGACTGCACACCTGTACTTTAAATAGATTTATCTGTAGGACAGTTTTATCATTTATGAGACTGATGGATTGAAATTCGGTTACTCACCTCTGGTTACCTTGGTTGGATCTCCTGCATACCTATCAGCTTTTAGTCTTTTGGAATGATTTCTTTATTTATACACTCATATTACATGAACCGGCTCATGCTATATGACTCACCTAAAAGAAAACAGTTACCTTTTGAATTCTTTTTTCTATATGGACAATCCTAGTTAATTTTCACTCCATGATTGATTTAACTTTTAAAAAGATGTGTTATTTTTTTGTTCATTTTCAAATTAGTATTATTCAAAGACACTTTGAAAATACATCTTCTCTGCTGGGTGAAGGATTGTAAAAGATGACATAATGCATGAAAAGTGCTGATTCATCCCAAAGAGTTCTATTCTTAATAGTAATTCATCAAGGCAATAAATCATGCATGATATGAATGATACCATGAAAAATGACTCATTAAAAAAAAAAAGATTAAAATTTTCTGAACAAGCTGATAGCTTAAAGGATCTGAGTAAGTTACTCACAGTATAAGACATACTTATTCCCTTCCCACCAATCTGCATTTCAGAAATATTTCAGTATTTTTTTCAATATGCCTGGTTTAATTATAACTGAACACTTAGTCAAGGTTTCCTGAAAGCTCTGAGAAAGCATCCCCAGAAACTGTGAAGTGTTTACATACCTCCTAATAGATAGCTTCAATTCATGGAATTCATGTTTCACTGACAAAATTGGCAGTAGTATTAAAATCACCAAACTTTATTAGCTGTGAAGATTTCTTCTTAAGTTTGTAATTCTTTTTCCAGGGGGCATGGGGGATGTGGAGGGGAGCTGTGTGGAAAAGAAACATGGGATAGGACTACCCAAGAACCATTTACCACAAAAACACAAACAATTTTAAACAATCCACTTTTGGAAATAAAGACATTCTAGTCATAATTCTTGCTCCTCCAGTGTTACCTTGTGAGTATTTGGGAAGAAGAGGATGAAAGCAAAGCTTTAAAATTAAATTTAACTATATCTTTATCAGAAAGCCCATAGGATATACTCTGCTGCTAAGATAATGTTGACCAAATAACTTGAATTTTTGGCGTGCTCAAATTTTTTCAGCGCTTGGTTTTCCAATCTTACCACTCTTATCAAAATATATTATTGTGACTCTTAGAATAATGTTTTGATTTATTTAGTGCTTTTATAAAAGTTATTTCTTGTTATAGACTATTATTTTAGGAAGTTGAAGTGAGACATATCTGAAAACAGCAACCTCATTCTGCTGCAAAATGCAAGGGGGATTGGATATTTGCAGTAATTTGGGGAGGATGAAACAAGCCTAGAGACCCTATAAAGGAAAGTAATTGGAAAATGGTAACATTGCAAAGGTTTCTGCATAGGGCCCTTTTGTACAGAAACAGGTGATTTTTCTTTTAAAAAAATTTAAGCAAGCCCTTGCCTCCTTATCTTCCTGGTAGCTCTGCACTCTCTAAACAAGGACAGAAATGCCAAAGATAACTCAGAGAGTTTGTTCCTAGCTGAAACCTTGATCAAGGATGCAGACTTATGTAATAAAGCTCAGCTGTAGTACAAACAGCTAACACAGATTGACTGGGTACTCTTTTTTTTTTCCTTTTGCAACGTAGCTGATCAGCCAGTCAGATTAATACTGTTTTTCAATGGAAAGCACTAATAAGCAATGAAGTGTTGGTTATGAAACCATGTAGAGTATCAAGGAATAAAAGTCACCAATATAAGGTTCATTCACCCAGGGGCAGAAAACTGAAATTCTAGAAAACTGAATTTGTGTATTTGTGCATAAACCAATCACAAGCTTATAAAAGTCAGCAAGACTAAACAATTGGAACTCCAATCACTGCCCTTTCATGAGGCATGTCAGAAGAGAAGGATCATATTAAGAGGTAGCTTCTAGCAGAAACTGAAGCCTTGACTGTCCTGTACTCTCCAGTAAGCCACAGCAGAGAGAGACCTAACACTCATGATGTAGCAGAAAGTCACTGCAAACCTTTCAGTCTGTCAGTGCGCATCGTTGGCTCTATGGAGAAAAGATCTAATGGTCTCCCATGCAAACATCAACCTACCCTGGCAGGCCCCTACTCTGCAGCCACTGAAGTGTGAAAAGAAGCTCCAGTTGTGAGTGGTACCCAACTGTTCCACAACAGTGCATGCTCTACAGCCAGTTCTTGTACAAATTAGCATATTTTAAAGGCTTGAATGTTTCTGTAAATATAAGCACTGTGAAAGTTCCTTTGCATATAAGGTAGGCAAGTAACAGCTCCACTCATCGATACCTGCTGTGCCTTTCTTAATTGCACCTGCTCATTTGTCAGCTTTTGTTGTACCTAGAAACTCCACTTCTTGATTTCTTGCTATGTGTAAAGTCTTTTAGCACAAAGCTACAGCCGCATGCCACAGCGTTACATCCAGCAAGCATGGCAGAAGACCCTTGAATTCTAGTTAAATATGGAACCAAGGGATGATGCATAGAAATTTTCCCATGAATGCTTGCAAAGTAATCCTAGAATAAACTCTGTTAGACTACAAATATACATTCCTTTTATCTAGAAGGAACTGATTTATACTACCAGTTGTCAGTACATCATTGATGTGATCAATAGGACACAATTTCTTTTGATACAAAAGACATAAATTTCAGCAAAGCATGCCCATCACACTGACATTTCCATGGCAAAGGAAAGATGTCACCAAAGTTTGATATATAAGGGACGATTGTCATCTCAAGGTGCTGCCAAACATTCTCCAGCAGCCTAGAAAAAGGGGTCTGAGAGTGGTTGTTCATAGCGCATCTGTAGAGATACTGTAGGCAGAAGGTACCAGGGCCATGTGTCAACACAGCCTGGATGAACCAAATGTTGGTTCCAGACTACAATGTTATTCATAAACACTAATGGCTAAAGACTATCCTTTATCATTCAGTGCTTTGTTCTCTACCTAATCATATTTTCTTTTTGTGTTGTCTTTCCTTGCTTCCTAAAATTTATTTCCTCCATGGTCTTCTCATGTTGTTTGTCAGGAAGAACATTCCCTTTGTTCTAGCTGTAACTGTCAATTAAGTGAATAACTGATGCCCAGCATGGCTGTGTCTGAATACTAAGTGTCCTATGCACTGTATGAAACAGTGGCAACTAGAGCATTCATTCAAACAGATCTAAACCCGCTTGCTAACAGCATGACAAAAAGTAGACAAAGTTCTTTCTGTTTACATGTAGATGACAGAATAAAAATGAGATTTTATGGTTTCATAATCAGAATTCCCTATATTACAAGATAAAATGCAAGTACATCCATAATTTATTAATATATATTACAATGAATTGAAGACTGATGAGTTGGAAAAACAGAGCAAAGGTTTATTTGCTTCATCTAAGTGATGCATTAAATAAACTAAAGCAGACAAAACAAACGTCTGGTAAAATGCTGACGGTGGGTCTAGAATTAACTGCTACTGCAAATATGGACAATCTTTGTTTGTGGTGAATCACTAAGAAAAATAACATTTAGTTAACGATAAAAGGAAGATTAGTTTTGAGATGAGTGAAACTTTATCTGACTTTAACAGTTGTGCAAACTTTAAGCTAACGAGAGCCTCCCATCTCTCTCTCTAGAAGCCATTGAGGTAGCATTAAACTTCTAGCAAAAAAGGAGATTTTTGTAATTACATTACAAAAATGTAATTGTCAATAAATTTCTCTGGAAGCTTAACAATGACATTTGAATACAACCAGATTAAAGTAAATTAAGAAATTACATTCCTGAGTGCAGGGTATAGCGAGGGATGTAATATGAGCCTTTCCAGTATCAGCTTCTGAATCCAGAAGATTCTTTAAAATTCTGCCCAGTCATCCAGAAGACTACATTTCCCAGAAAAATTACAAAATAAATCTAGATGAGGTGCCAGAAATTGGGTCCAGAGGCTGAGATTCTCAGTTTGCTTACAGAACGAACTCTTACTAGAAATAAGGACAGTAAGATACATTAACCTGATAAGTGAGGGAGGAAGAGGGGAAAGATGAGTGAACTAATAAAAGGAGACAAGAAAAGGAATCAGTGAATTGATTTGTTAATTGAGAAAAGGACATTTGGTGCCCACAGCAACAACAGTGTGCCAGCTACCAGTCACAGGAGAATCAGATTAGGTGTGGGCAGAAAAACGCATGTGTAATCTCGTAAATCACTTTCGAAAGGGCTCCCCCAAAAGCTATTTATAACCTGGCAGATTATGGATGATTTACTGTAACAGAGGTGCTCATGAAGTTCAAGGTTACCTCAAATCCTTTAACTGATCAGACTTAATTGATGTATGATGATCAGCCAGTAAACTAGTCCAAAGTATCATTCCTAAGGGGTTACTAATGCATGTAAGATTTCACTGATGGAAAAAACCAGTAACTTGGCAGTTATCTAAAACATACAGCAACCAGTTTACAGATCCTGCTCAAGACTTCAACACTCCGAAAAGTACTGGTTTCTCAGCATTTTACTATCTTCTGGGGATTAACTCTCACATATTTGTCCTTCTAGAAGAAAGATCCCTAAGGAGCAGTCACAGAAAATTTCCAAATGGCTTTAGCTGCCAAAGACTGCCAGTTCCTGACTACTCCTCCTGGCTGCCTGAGCATGACTTTCCCTTCTAACCAAGCTGAGATTCATGCTGCAAATGAGGGAAAATTGCAAAGTGAATTTAAATCTGATTTCTCCATGCTTAGCAATCCGAAGTATTTAATTAATCTAATCTAACGGAAGCCCCAAAAGTGCAATAATTTATGCTGTGTGCAAAGTTCCCCAAGTGGTAGATGACGCACAGCAGAACAAGCAAGAGTGCAGCAGAATTAGAAACAAAATCACACCCTTCACACTTTTCCAGAATACCCCTCACGTGCTCTGGTTAAGAGTAGTGTCCCAGCCTGGTGCTTTATAAACAACTCCTACACTGAATTATTCAGAAGAAAATAATTATGCTTTTGTGTTTTTTGGTTTTTTTTTTTTTTTTTTTTGTTGTTTAATTATAGCAAAGCAGCCTGGACACAATATGGTTGTTATCTAATGATCCCTCCCCAGGACAATACCCTGGGAGAATTATTCACTAGTAATACAGCAAGAACAATTTAAGACTGTGAGGGATACCTGCAACTAGGGCTCAGAATGCTGCAGTATGCTTGTTTGCTGAAGGACAATGGGAGGTCCAGCTCTGCCAGACAGTTTCTAGCCCTCAGCTGGTTTGGAGGTCTCCTCTCTTGCCCTCTGTTCAATGAAAAAAAAACACAAAGCCAAATAAAAACTGGAAAAAACAGGTTGGGCTTGCTCAATCCAAAACATATACAAGGAGGTGTTTCCTCTTCTCTCAGGGAAAATGAAGTGTCATCTAACAGTGCCCTACCAAATGCCCTGCAGTATCCTACCAAAGAGCTGACAAAATGTTTGAAGAAAGGGTGTCCTCAGACATTTTTTAACAGCTTAGAACTCTTCAGCATCACAAGTGCATAAAACATTAAATGATGTAAAACCCAGCCCTACACTGTATATATCATTAGCTCTCCAGAAGACTTTGACGTAAATTGGCCTATACTCTTGCATTTTCCCAATCCAGACCTTCACTTGGATTACCATACAGGAAAAACTTCCAAAAATCTGCGGAGTGCCTTTCTAAAGCCAAGGAAGAGCTGTAAAATGCAGCAAATGGGCAAAGATATCACTGCTGCATGTGTTGCATAATACAGCTGTGTCTCATCTTCCAGAGTATACCACCAGAGAAACACAGAGGAGCACAGTGAGATCCATGGAGGATGCATTATCCATGACTGATTTTTCATACTGACTATTTATATAAAAACAGCTGTCATGAGCAGCAACAACAACAAAACTAAAACCTAACCTGGGCAGTACATTCCAAGATCTAAGAGCCATCTATGATGTACCCAGACAAACTGGCAAAATCAACTAGAAAACAGATAGCTGACGATGAACTGGCCTTGTCCCTACAAAAGCTGCAGATGAAACATTCCTTAATATCTGAGTTCACTCATTCTCTGACCTACCTGTTACCTCATATGTTGGCACAGCCACACTATCTGAATGCTGCAGCAGACAACATCATTAGCTGAATGGAACTAAACCAGTGTCATATACAATCTACTTCCATGGTGCTTCTACTGCCCACAAACTACATGCACTGCTGACCAGCACTGACTAAAATAAGAGTTGCTTCTCTTTGTGACATTAGATTCCATCTGTCTTCGCCTGTTCACAAAAGGTCAAAAGGTGCCAAAATGAAAAATTGTAATAGCCTCCAGAGCAAACTACCACATACTAATGACACTTTGGTAAGGTCTTTTTCTTGAAATATCCTGTAAAATATTACACATCCTTCAATGCTTTTCATAGATTGTGGATGTGCACTAGCATACAACCATGACAGTGAATGCGCAACGCTATATCTTACAAGGATTGTTAACATAACCATTGTGGCCTCCAATCCATTCTGAAGAGAGTAGTCTCAAAATCTTAGAGAATAACTTTGTTAATCATGATCTTCCTTTTGACATGGACATCTGCACCTACATACCATTAATTATGACTGGTAACAGCCTCCCTGATCCACTACAATTACAATCATGTTCTTAGGACAAATGACCTGTTATCAATGACAGAAAACTGAATTCTCATCATTGATCCTATCACCTGTTTTTCTAATATTTTTAAAAAATTTTTATGATTTTTTTTTTTATGTTGCACCATTACAGCCTGTTCAGTGAGGGCACTTAATTGGCTGCATGGTAATCATGGCCAGTCTCTCCAGATGGGTGCGTGTAATGAGGCTATGGACAAGTCCAAGCGACAGTGTGCCCTGTAGACCAGTACCCTCTAGTTTGATTTGATGTCACATGCTGTTGACATTCAACATTCACTTTGCCAAGACACAGATTCATTAGATAATCTCTCCTGTTGATACCGTTGTGTAAAAAATAAAACACTTATTGGCACATCATACATAACCCAGATGTATTGTGTCCTTGATGAATTTTCTAACCAGCAGCTCAATTGTCTTCCACATTTTGGAGCAACATATATTTAGGAATTTTATTAAAAGTGCATCAGCTTCACCAGAGTATACAGAGACCCATGTTTAATAATGTGATAGCTGAAACACATAACCAGAAGATAAAGGAACACAGCCAGGAGCTCTTATTACACGGATGAATTTATATTATATTTATGTAATTGCTTAGGGGTTATAATACCATTAACATTAGCTGAAACAGTTTGGCCAAAAAAAGCCATGAAGCATTTCAAGTAACTTCTGGCAAATAACATCGACAAAATATTTTGTCCAAATCTATGATACATTTGAGCCATGAGAGGGATGAACACATCAGTATGAATATTCTCCTAAAACCACTACATTTCAAAACACAATTATATCCCAGTGCTGTAGAAATTTGTTTTTCTGACTGATTTCCTATGCATGTCAGGGTCCTGAGGGCACCAGCACGCCTTACAGCCTGGCCCATCGCCCCCCAGGGTCTCCCCCATCCCTGACTATAGCCCAGGAACCCATTTCACCCAGCCTAGAGCCACTAGTCCATGCTCCTTCCTGGCTGTGGACCTTGCTGAATGTGACCCCTACCCGTGGGCCAACATCCCAGCCCAGCCTCAGCCCTTCCCTGTACCCAGGGAATTGTCCGATGCCTGAGGTTGGGGCTGCCTGGCTCCTTGGCTGGCTGCTAGGATGGGGCCTGGCTGCCAGACCTTTCCCTGCCATCCCAGAGAGCCTTCACACCCCCATGGAGTTGCTGTGACAATTCAAATCCAAAAACATAACTTACTTTTTGGACAAAGGATTTCTTTTAATGATTTTAAATTCAATAGCACATAATGAAAACTGAAAAAAAACCCCACAGTTGAATTTCTTTTTCACACTACTGTAAGAACCATAGCACTTACTAGCTTTAGCATTTATAAACGCATGACTAAAGAGGTAGCAGAAATACAGATGAAAATAATGAATGGTGAAATATCACGGCCCCAAAATAAATCTGGTATGACACAGAACACAATTATACGGCACAGCCTTTTTCCTCCCTCCTTCTAATAGTATCTCTAATGTGTAAAAATTTACCCCATATTTTTCTGCTTAGCAGGTAATTTTTATCTGATTGGCAATTCATATTAAGCACTTTAGGCTTGCATAGTGTTATCTGTCCATTTACCACAGAAAGCAATGCTATAAAGATCAAAGCCAAGTGGCATTAAAAAGGTGAAAGCTACCATTCAGAGCAGCATACCACATACTCATGTGTGAAAAAACAGCAAATTTGACTCTCTCAGCCATGACACAATTAGGTGATAACCAATATATAGCTTGGAAAGCTTATACATTGTCTAAGGAGAGGATAAGTGCCTATATGGACAGCTGCTTAAAGCTGATTGATAGTGTGGTTTTGAGGTAATAAGTGAATCAGGCTGCAGAGTCTTGGTTTGTCATGACAGGATACCTTTGATCTGACTTATATCAGCTATGAAAATGGTATTGCCCAGCAAGGACAGCAACCAGAAAAGATCTTAATTCAACATTTACCACAGACTGGATGAGTGACACTATTGCCATGCATGCTTAGCATGTGAGCAGAGTTATTAACTAATTAGATGATGTATTGTACAGATGCAAGAGATAAGGCTGATAAACAAACCTTAGTGATTAGGAAACAATAAACTTGGAGTTACTATTTCTTCTCTGCTGTCATTGAACTAAGGCTGCTACAGACAGGGCTGCACAAGGTCCACTGCCAGACTTGTGCTTGTTCCTTGCCACATTAGATCATAAAACAGTCTGAATGATGAATCTGAAGTCAAGACAAGTATTAAGTCTGAACAAGGCAGGCTAAGAGGCTTCTGGAAGAGGTACAACTGGAAGTAGCCAGCTGTAAACTGTAGAAAATCAGAAAGACTGAACATAGCTATATCGGGTTAGGTTGTCAAGTCCAACACTCAGTGTTGAAAAGGATCCCAAGTAGATGCCTAAAAGTGAATATAAAACTAGTGTGAGCAGGTAGTGGTGCTTTCAAAAAGCATTCTCCAAGAACTTGCACCTCAGAGACTCTTGTGCCAAATATAGTTAACAATTCTCAGAGGATTTCTCTCCAATGGCTATGTTTTGTCTGCCCTAAGCCTTCTGGCACTCACAACAACCTCTGAAGTAAGGGGCTCCTCAGGTCACCAATATGGTGTATGAGGAGCCTCATCATCATCATATCTCTTGAACCTTGCTTCTATTAACTTGATTTGAAGACTTACACTCTTGTATATGAAAAGATTCTAGCAGTCAATTATTTTGCATCATCTCCAAGCTACTTTCATCTAACACACCTTTATTGTATATCCTGTCAGCACTCCCTGTTGTAGGCTGGAGAGGCTTTGGTTTAACGCGTAATTCCTGGAATGGAAGCCATCTCACTTCTCATCAACTTTGCCACATTCTTCATAGTATTTTTACTAGTTCTACTAGATAGGTTTTTTAGATAGGGAGGGGGATACAGTCACTTATAAAACTGCTACTGATTATTCTCATTTAGCTTCTTTCTTGTCTTTTTATCCCTGAAAAGGACTCTGGTTTTATTCAATGGCAGTTTCTTTAGCACCCTGTGGTAAGGGAGGTCAATGGATACCTCTTCAAGGTGCAGGTAGACTAGACTGAGCAGATCTTGCTCCCTGTGGCTCAAGATTCCTCATGCCTCTACACAATTAATCATCTCCACACATTTATCCAAGTATCCAAGAATCATTCTTTGTTACAGTTTTCTACTAATTTGTCTGTTACAGATATCAGGATTGGTAGATTTTAGTTCCCCTAGATCTCTCATACAAGTTCCCCTAGATCTCCCATACAGCCCTCTCTGAAAGTACTGCCACATCTAAGACCTTTGAGTCCTCAAGTGCAAGGGATTTTTAAACATGTGGATACCCACTCCAGTTAACTAGTTCAGAGATCTCATCCTTGAGCTGAACTTTTTAAAGTGCTGCTTAAATACTGTCTGCTCCTGGCCATCTGCTGTAGTTCAGTTTCTGTTTGTTCCACAATTTCTTCCACTAACACTTCACTTTGAGCGAAATACTGATGAATTCCCCCTGAAAACAATTTCAGCATACAAACCTCTTCAAGCTCATGTGTATTGAACAAAAACCTCATTTCATTTTTCTGATAGATGTTTACCTTCTCTGAGTGCTCTTTCACATGGTAGTATCTATTGACCCACCACACTGTCTAGAAGGCTACCTCCTGCTGATGCCTTTAAAAAAAAGTTTTTACATTGGACTTAGGTTCTGGTTTCTGCCTTTTGCTAGTTGTTCCTCCAGCTTTCTTGCCTGCTGTATTATGTTTTACATTTAACTAGCAAACACTTCCAATGTTGTTTGAGCTTTCAGAAAAGATACCTTTTTGCTTTTAATAACATTTTGGCCCTTACATTGATATTTACTCATGCCAGCATCCTTTTGCCTTTTCTCAGGAGTTTATGTTTATTTGTTGGGAAAGCGGTATATATTTGCTCTGTACTTCTGCTATGGCCTCCTTAAATATCAGCCAGAAACATCCAAAACTACACAGTTGGCCATCCAAGAGATACAAAACTGATTCTGCATTCTGTCACTCTACTCATTTGCTCAGCTTAGCGAAGACTGAAGGATTTCAAATGTCATTTTAATTTCCTCCTAAATACTCCAAAACTTTCTTTCAGCTACAATCTCAAAACTTTTGTACCTTGAAGATACTTCTTCCTTTTCATTGCCCACATCTCGGATCCCTAAACAAGCTTGCATGTCTGCAGCTTAGTCACTGTTGCAGGTGGCTAAGGATCGTGCAATAAAGCAACAGGAGGGCTGTGCTCTCCCATCTTACATTAGGGAGGGAAAGCGGTCAAATGTAAGGAACAGTATCTACTCACCCTTCATCTCCCAATTGTGTGTAAAGCAAAGACAAGAGATTTGATTATTCTGTTACGGAGAAGTGTGTAAGACGACAAGACTTCACATGACATACTACAAAGTGCCCAGAGAGTGGTAGTGAATGGAGC
>NW_009608802.1:0-8716 GCF_000690535.1 Cariama cristata
CCCCCTAAAAACCGGCGGCGGGCGAGGCCGCCAAGGCGCGGCGTGCTCCATCCATTGCCTTTTATGGTAATAATGCGAGAGGGCGCGGGGACTTCCTTTGTCCCAAATCCGTGCGGTGCCGAAATCTGGAAGGTGCCGCACCCTCTAGCGGGCGCTGGGCGAAGCGATGCTGCGCCAGCAGGAAGGAAATGGGTGGGGAAGGCCTTGGCCACATCGCCTTCCCTTCCCTGCCTGCTGCTCTGGGGATGGGGCTCGTTGGCCAGTGATGCTCACGTCTCTCTTTCTCTCTTCTTCTTCCGCAGTCAGCCATGGATGATGATATTGCTGCGCTCGTTGTTGACAATGGTTCCGGTATGTGCAAGGCCGGTTTTGCCGGGGACGATGCCCCCCGTGCTGTCTTCCCGTCCATCGTTGGTCGCCCCAGACATCAGGTAGGTGGCTGGGGTGCTCCGTTACCGGACAAAAAAAGGGAGTTTTTGGTGGAAGCGGTTTCCCTAGAGGCATTGAGCTTCAAGAAGCCCTTTTATTTGGCTTTAGAGCACAAGAGGCTTTGTGCTGCAACACAACTGGTGGGGAATACAGCCTCCCGCAGAGCTTTTGTGCGGTGTGTGTTGGGGCAGTTGGCTGAATGCCTTTCTTGATAGAGTGGGAGCAGCAGAGGGAGAGTAATTGGAGACCCGGCTTTGGGAAAAGCAGATTATCCACATAGTGGGGCTTGCCTTTCAGCTGTACTTACTGCTTATTCTTTGTCGTGCAGGGTGTGATGGTTGGTATGGGCCAGAAAGACAGCTATGTTGGTGATGAAGCCCAGAGCAAAAGAGGTATCCTGACCCTGAAGTACCCTATTGAACACGGTATTGTCACCAACTGGGATGACATGGAGAAGATCTGGCACCACACTTTCTACAATGAGCTGAGAGTAGCCCCTGAGGAGCACCCTGTGCTGCTCACAGAGGCTCCCCTGAACCCCAAAGCCAACAGAGAGAAGATGACACAGGTGTGTAAAAGCTCTAGGGCTTGGAGCTACAGCAGATGCTGCTGCAGGCCAGCTCTCCTCTTCCATGTTGTCATCTCTCCTCCTTCACCACTATTCTCCCTTTTTTGCCATCTTTACAGGGTTTTCCTTTCCTGACCTGAGTCTCCTCTTTGCTGGACCTTGACAGGTTTTGTTTGCTCTTCTAAGCTGTCTTTCTCTGAGACCGAACTAGCAACTTGTCTAACTGCTGTTTCTGACTAGACACACTAATCCATTTACCAGCCTTGAGTGACTGTACTGTAGCTCACTTGGCGTTTGATCTGTTCCTTGCTGTGACATGTGGATGGGTCTGTTGTGGTGCTGTCCCTGCTCAGGCTCTGGTCTGGCAGGTGTGGGGAGAGACCAGGCAAGATAGGCGTGGGCTTCGAGGGGGAGTGGAGAGAAGCCCCTTACCTAGGGACAAAAGTAAAAACCACTTGCATGGACTTGGTGTAGACCTGTAGCTAGAACCCTGGTTTTTGCTGTTGACTCAACCCCTTCTTTTTCTCTCCCTAGATCATGTTCGAGACCTTCAACACCCCAGCCATGTATGTAGCCATCCAGGCTGTGTTGTCCCTGTATGCCTCTGGTCGTACCACTGGTATTGTGATGGACTCTGGTGATGGTGTTACCCACACTGTGCCCATCTATGAAGGTTATGCCCTCCCCCATGCCATCCTCCGTCTGGATCTGGCTGGCCGTGACCTGACGGACTACCTCATGAAGATCCTGACAGAGAGAGGCTACAGCTTCACCACCACAGCCGAGAGAGAAATTGTGCGTGACATCAAGGAGAAGCTGTGCTACGTCGCCCTGGATTTTGAGCAGGAGATGGCCACAGCTGCATCTAGCTCTTCTCTGGAGAAGAGCTATGAACTCCCTGATGGTCAGGTCATCACCATTGGCAATGAAAGGTTCAGGTGCCCTGAGGCCCTCTTCCAGCCATCTTTCTTGGGTAAGTCCAACTCTTCTAGGATACCTTCTACCCCTCAGTGTTCTTTGTGTAAAGGGTGACCTGGAGACCACGGCAGCGAGTTACCATGTTACTGCTGGTCCATAGTAAGGTCTGTGCTGTCCCACCATTAGCCTTGCTTTCCACACAGCCTAAAGCAGTTTGAGGGACTTGGGACAGTAGAACAGGAGGTTGAGCCTGTCAGAGCCATGGCTTTGTAGTGCCTTCCCACTGAACTACTCTTGGTTGCCCACAGTAGGTTCTCAGGCTTCCTTGGCTGTGTCTGAGCCCTTGCTGACTTGAGACTGCTGCTTCTTCACAGGTATGGAGTCCTGTGGTATCCATGAAACTACTTTCAACTCCATCATGAAGTGTGATGTGGATATCCGTAAGGACCTGTATGCCAACACAGTGCTGTCTGGTGGTACCACAATGTACCCTGGCATTGCTGACAGGATGCAGAAGGAGATCACAGCCCTGGCACCCAGCACAATGAAAATCAAGGTAGGATGGAGTCAGGGGAACCTCTCGGCACCCCTCTTAATGCTGAAATGCGGAGTGGGTGGAGAGGGGTAAGCTAAACTGCTAGGAAAAAAATAGAAGCCGTAATTCTGTGTCTGGTGCAGCCTAAATGGCCTTGCCCTGGAGAAGATGGCATCCACCCAACCATATGAATAATGGGATTAGTGTAAATACTGGCTGCAGAGGAGGGAGGTGGGGGTGTGAGTGTGTCTTAAGCCTGTTTGGACTTTGTGGTATCTTGGCTAAGGCTAGATAAGGGAATTAGGCAGCTCGGTCTTCCAGGGCCGTGCGTGGGCAGCGAGTGTAGTGTGACACTGCATCTGTGACCAATTCCTCCTCTTCCCTGCAGATCATTGCCCCACCTGAGCGCAAGTACTCTGTCTGGATCGGAGGCGCCATCCTGGCCTCCCTGTCCACCTTCCAGCAGATGTGGATCAGCAAGCAGGAGTACGACGAATCCGGACCCTCCATTGTCCACCGCAAATGCTTCTAAACCGGACTGTTACCAACACCCACACCTTTGAAATGAAACCCATAAATGCGCATAAAACAAGACGAGATTGGCATGGCTTTATTTGTTTTTTTTTTGGCGCTTGACTCAGGATTAAAAAACTGGAACGGTGAAGGTGTCAGCAGCAGTCTTAAAACGAAACATGTTGGAGCGAACGCCCCCAAAGTTCTACAATGCATCTGAGGACTTTGATTGTACATTTGTTTCTTTTTTTAATAGTCATTCCAAATATTGTTATAATGCATTGTTACAGGAAGTTACTCGCCTCTGTGAAGGCAACAGCCCAGCTCGGAGGAAGCCTATGCCACTTACTGGTGTTAGGTTATAATTGCTTGTCTGTAAATTATGTAACCCAACAAGTGTCTTTTTGTATCTTTCCGCCTTAAAAACAAAACACACTTGATCCTTTTTCTGTTCGATTTGTCAAGCAAGCAGGCTGTGTTCCCCAGTGATAGATGTGAATGAAGGCTTTACGGTCCCCTGCAGGGTCTAGGAGAAGTGGTGCCAGTATGTGGGGGAGGGAGGGGCTACCTGTACACTGACTTAAGACCAGTTCAAATAAAAATGCACACCATAGAGGCTTGACTGGTGTTGATTGTTCATTTTCTTTCTTCCATGCCACTTCTTGACAGTTACTACATGCTCTGATCTAGCCTTGCCGGGCTGCACAGGTCTGCTATCTGACGGGGGGTGGATGCTGGTGCTGCGGGTTGTCTGGTGTGCAAGCCAGATGGTTCGTGTCGATACAGTGGGGAAGAGCTGAGCCTGCCAACCCTGCAGGTCTCCAAGCTCTCCAGATAACTGCCAGTGTGTGCTACAGGGAACTGCTGGAGGAGCTGGGCTTCCTGGGGATCCAAATGCACCTTCTGAAATGCCCTGTGTGTCTTTCCTTAATGGTGTGGTGTGAGCAGCTTTGGCCTGATGAAAGCAAGTGGGGTGGTAGTGATGCCATAAACATCATATTAAAGCAGCTGGCTTTTCCCTTAGGCCAGGCTCCTTTGGCTAGTCTGCAGCTCTGAATGGCCCATGGGGCCCTGTCCCTTCTTCTCCCTGCCTTTGTCTGTCCTCCTGGTTTGGCCTGGGTTCAGGCTTGGGAGACTCTTGCTCTCTGGCAGACTGCTTGTTGGGTGGAGCAGCTTTTGGGTGAAAGCAGGAGAAAGTTTTTTGTGAGATGGAAAAAAAGGACTTCAGAGAGTAGGGCCACTGGGCTGTTAAACAGGGCTGGGCAGGGGTGGGGCTGGGAAAAGGGTGTAGGGAGGGAGGAAGCTCTTGCATGGTGAGTGATACCTGCAGCTCCAGGACTTGCTGTTTGCCTCTAGCCCAGCCTCTGCCAGAATGGAGATTTGCACGGCTTCTTGGCTCTGCCCTTGTCTGTGCTTCCGAACCTTCTGTGAAGCTTCAGCCTTGTTTGATGGATCATGTTTTCCTGTTTCATAAAAAGGAGGAGCCACAGCAGGGACCCTCACCAAGCCGTGCTTGGAGCTGAGACCCTGTTGGGCACAGCAAAGCCTGCAAGCCTTGGGAGATGGAGCTGCTGCTGTGGAAGGAAGGAGATGGAGAGGACCACGGCTGCCAGGTCAGGGAGCAGGGAGAGCAAAGCCAGGTAACACAACTCAGGCAGGCCAGACCTTGGAGCCTCGCTCACAGGCGTGCTGGCTTCCCAAGCCTCCTCCAACCTGCCAGTCTTTGAAGAGCTAATGGCTGTGATTGTGTCACGCTCACAGCAGATGAAAGGCAGGGAACGGGCTCCTGGCTCTTTAATCCTCTGCCTGGCCTGATCCTGCTCTGGCATCATGCTGTATTCAGGGTGGACCTGCCGGTTTCTGCCCTTCATCTCCCCAGTTTCCTTCCCAGCCGCCCCGGGTGCTGTAGGAGCCTGGCAGGGAGGTAGGTGCAGACACTGGGCTGGGCAGACGGGTTACTGGAAGCACCAGTTTGCAACAGGGGAGGTGAAACAGGTTGGAGCAAGGCCCAAACTTGGGCTTATAACCTGAGGTCTTGGGGAAATGGGATGAGGAGGACGCAATGGCAGCTCTTGGGGAGGGACCTGGTGGGAGCGGGGCAGGAAAAAGGCCAGGAGGCAAGAAGAGATGATGGCAATAGGGAAATGGGGCGCCTTTCTTCAGCCCTCCCTGAAATGGTCATCGATCGCTGCGGAAGAATGCATTGAGACACAAAGAATAGAAGAGATGATGGTGGTTGGTGAAGGAGAAAACACAGAGCAGCAAAATGCCGGGGGTCGAGAGGAGCTCAGGCAGGCAGAGGTGCGGGCACAGGGAGAAGGCGAGCGATGGGCTGGTGCAGAGCCACTGGACACAGGGGACTCGGGCTGGTTTTCATGCTCCAGAGTGCAGCAGGCAAGGCTTTCTGTTAATTAACACTTTGCAGGGTGTTTTTTCTCCTTTTTTCTTATTTCACTTGTTGTTCCAGGCAACCAGCCCCCCCAGTAAAATGAGGCTGAGCCTTTCACAGCCCTTCCTGATGCCTCTCCGGTGTGAGGCCGTGGCGTGCACAGCTACTCTGCAGGCTGCTCCAGCAAGGCTCAGTTTATTCCTCCTCTGGGCCATTACATGCTGGAGAAAAGAATGTGGTGCCGGGCAGGGAAGCCTGTGAGCATTACTCACTGCTTCCGACTCTGTCGAGCAGGGGGGAGCCCGGGGTGGTTTCCTCTCAGGAACACCAGACGCTGGAAGAGGAGGGATTTTTTGTTTTAACCACAGTTTCTCCATCATTGCATTTTGGAGGGCTTGGTTTCCCCTCACTCTTTCACAGAGGTGGGGAAATGCCGAGGGGCCTGTCACAGAAAGAGTGGTAGAGGAGTTGGTTTAGCCATGTCCTGGCTCTTGAAGCCACCAGCCATGGGCAAGACTCAAAGGAGAAGATGTGTAGGAAACCCTGTCTACCTCCTCCTCCTCTCCAGCACACAAATAGCCAGGGGCTGTGGGGAGACCAAGATGTTTAAAAAAGCCACACTGGGGCCAGGCTGAGCATGTCCCCCCGTCTGGCTCAGCGGTGGTGACGTACCAGGATTTCTCAGGCTGCAGAGATGGCGGGACTCGGCTGTACATCCTTGTAAGCCACTCAGTCCTTCCTCGCCTCCCTTTAGCTGCCCGAGGGAAGCTGGGTCAGCTCAAGGGAGCTGAGCAAACATGTTTTACGCCCTTTCTTCCCCCCGCGCTCCCAACTTTCGCTCCTGCTGGAGACAGTCAATGGCACTTCACCTGCAATTAGCTGGTGACCTGGAAAGTCACCTCGCTGAGCCACTTATGGAATCAAGCCACCGCCAGGAATTAGTGATGTCCTTGGCAAAGGAGACGGTTGCGGCTCTCGGGATTTAGCCCTGAAGGGCCTCATTGTCTCTTAGCTGTGTCAGGGAACGTTGACCAAAACCAGTCCCTGGCTGGGAGGGGTCCCATCCTCTCCTTAGCGAGCGTGTGCTGCTGCTTCAGGAGAGGTGCCAGCTGGCTGCATGCAAAAGTCCCAGGAAATCCCAGAGCATTCAAACAAAACTGGCCTCCTCGCAGAAGTCCCCTCCGAGGGTGCAAAGCATCAGCTTCAGAAAATGGGCTTTCCGAGGTATCAGTTCAGGGTTAGGACTGTGACTGTTGGCTGTGCTTGAGGCAGGAGGAGTCCTGGTCTTTGAAGCTGGTCTTTGCAGAGGGATTGCTGACCTGGAGCCTGCCTGGCTTGTATTATACCCATCGGTAATCTACTTTAGCAGGCCTTATGGTATTAAACCGTATCAAGTACTGAAAATCACTTACAGCAGTGGAGCTAGCAGCTCACCCAAGCATACCAAGTGCTCTGGCCACTGTAGTCCAGCTGGGCTTTAGTCATGCTGACAAAACAGATGAGAGGTCCAGACTGTATCAGTCTTAAGAAGACTCAGAGGGGAGAAATGACCCAAGACTTTCCAGAGGGAAAAATATAAAAACCCCAGGTCAGTCTGGCCTTGAACAGTCGAGAGATTTTTGTCTCATACAGAGCAAAATATCTTGATACTAGCATGAATTTGTTTGCCCTCCTGGACTGGGACAGCACGGTATGTACCTGCCTTCTTTGGGCTAAGAAAATGGTGTATTAGTCATACGATGAACAAAGTCTGCCTTGAGATGGCCCAGCCCTGAACTGAGCCCATCTTGACAGAAGGCTCCCAAGTGCCCCACACTGAGAAGAGTGTTCCTGAAGCGAGGTGCAGCAGGGAGGGTTTCTCCTCTCAGTGGCTGGCTACCTCCCAGCGCCCATCAAGAGAAATGCCAGAGTTCGGTGTAGCTGTTTGTCTCCTTCCTCTTTAACCGCCCACCTAATGTCCTGCTGCTGCCCTGTGTTCAACCTCCGTGTCTTATCTACACTGCCACATTGCTCATTTATTTGGTGGATCATGGGTCCAAGTGCAGCTCCTCTTACAACTTGCTGCAAGCCTGGTTTCTCCTCAGGAGGATCTTATACCTATCTCTGTTCCCAGTTCTTATTTGGGGTTGTCTACTGCTGTCTGGTCCATGTACGCCCCAGGGCTGGAGGGAACCCATGGCTAGTCCTAATGCAGGCTGCTCCAGCCGATCTGGCTCCCTCGGCAGGGCTTTTACTCTACTTATGGGCCTTGCTGGTGATTTTATTTACCATTTGCATTGGAAATGCAGGTCTCCTCCAGCCTGGTCTGTGTTTTCCCTGATGACTGCAAATACGGTAGGTTGGTATTTTTCCCAGATGTTAAACAGGTCGGTCTTGACTGAAGGGCCTCCGGATTTAATTTGTCATTACTTTCTATTTAAGTGTAACACATGACAAACAAAGCAGGTACAGATTCACTTACTGAGGCTCTCCCTCATCTAAGGGCTAAGAGGGATTTTCCTCTTCAACTCCAAAGCCTTGTCACAGGCCTAGAAGCAAAACAGGTAATCAAGACTTCAGGCACTTGCTATTTCTAATGAAACCCCAGTCCACCCCTAATCTAATTCATGGCCTTAAATGGCAATGATCAAGCAGGAAGAAAGCAACAACCTATTCATCTTCCTTTGTGGGTCATCTTTAAAACACATTTTCTATGAACAAAGTTCCCGAAGCATACACCTAACTGGAAATTCCAGCGCTCCGGTCCTGTCTGTACTTGAGATTTGGGATGAGAAGCGAACAGTAACAGTGCTGAGCCAGCTGCTCCCCTTGGACTTTGCTGTGTGCCATGGCTGCACTCACAGCAGCCCTGGATGGCTTCTGCACAGTCCTCTGTGCGTCAGCAAAGCGAAGGATCGTATCACACACAGCCAAAGCTAGAATATTTAGCCTGGTTAGCCTCCAGATTGATGATCACTGCATACGTGACCAGTGAACCTGAAGCCAATAGCTTTATATTTAGAGTTTTCCTGGGAGGAAGGGGGTGGTACCTGCTGCCCCCCTGTTAGCACCAACCTGTTCAGTGCTCATGGGTGTCCGGTCTTCCACACCCCGGCTGTTTGCAACCCACAGCATGAACCGAGGGAGGATCGTTCTCCCAAATACTCTGCTGCCGCCCTGGAAAAACAGGGCAGTAACGCAGTGAGTGCCCCGGGGGCCACACGGCAAAACCTCTCAGGGTGGCTCCTCACAGAGTGGATTTACATTTTTGGAGCCGACTCAGGGCTTCGTGGGGCGAGAGCTCGGCATGAGTCAGCTGCCGGGGTGGCAGTGAGACCGTGGCTGGGAGCTGCTGAGGGCGAGGGAGGCCGAGCGGCCGCTCGCC